>NC_074688.1:20343872-20435682 GCF_029448725.1 Salvelinus fontinalis | reverse complement strand
AGGGGCAAAATCACAGAAATCATAGCCTTCAGTGGAATACAAATTAGAGACAAATCATCTTAAATCCCAAACCCACCACTTATACAGTTGAAGTCGGAAGTTTGCATACACTTAGGTTGGAGTCATTAAAATTCATTTTTTCAACCACTCCCCAAATTTCTTGTTAACATACTATAGTTTTGGCAAGTCGGTTAGGACATCTACTTTGTGCATGACATAAGTAATTTTTCCAACTATTTTTTACAGACAGATTATATCACTTATAATTCACTGTATTAAAATTCCAGTTGGTCAGAAGTTTACATATACTAAGTTGACTGTGCCTTTAAACAGCTTGGAAAATTCAAGAAAATGATGTCATGGCTTTAGAAGCTTCTGATAGGCTAAGTGACATCATTTGAGTCAATTGGAGGTGTACCTGTGGATGTATTTCAAGTCCTACCTTCAAACTCAGTGCCTCTTTGCTTGACATCATGGGAAAATCAAAAGAAATCAGCCAAGACCGCAGAAAAGAAATTCAAATTCAAATTATAGACCTCCACAAGTCTGGTTCATCCGTGGGAGCAATTTCCAAATGTCTGAAGGTATCACATTCATCTCTACAAACAATAGTACGCAAGTATAAACATCATGGGACCACGCAGCCGTCATACCGCTCAGGAAGGAGACGCGTCCTGTCTCCTAGAGCTGAACGTACTCTGGTGCGAAAAGTGCAAATCAATCCCAGAAGAATAGCAAAGAACCTTGTGAAGATGCTGGAGGGAACAGGTGCAAAAGTATCTATATCCACAGTAAAACGACTCCTATATCGACATAACCTGAAAGGCTGCTCAGCAAGGAAGAAGCCACTCCTCCTAAACCGCCATAAAAAAAGACAGACTACGGTTTGCAACTGCACATGTGGACAAAGATCCTACTTTTTGGAGAAATGTCCTCTGGTCTGATGAAACAAAAAAAGAACTGTTTGGCCATAATGACCATCATTATTTTTGGAGGAAAAAGAGGGGTGCTTGCAAGCCGAAGAACACCATCCCAACCGTGAAGCACGGGGGTGGCATCATCATCTTGTGGGGGTGCTTTGCTGCAGGAGGAACTGGTGCACTTCACAAAATAGATTGCATCATGAGGTAGAAAAATGATGTGGATATATTGAAGCAACATCTCAAGACATCAGTCAGGAAGTTAAAGCTTGATCACAAATGGGTCTTCCAAATGGACAATGACCCCACGCATACTTCCAAAGTTGTGGCAAAATGGCTTAAGGACAACAAAGTCAAGGTATTGGAGTGGCCATCACAACCCTGACCTCAATCCAATAGAAAGTTTGTGGGCAGATCTGAGAAAGCGTGTGCGAGCAAGGAGGCCTACAAACCTGACTCAGTTACACCAGCTCTGTCAGGAAGAATGGGCCAACATTCCCCAAACGTATTGTGGGAAGCTCGTGGAAGGCTACCCGAAACGTTCGACCCAAGTTAAACAATTTAACCTTTTGCCAATAGGTGGCGCAATTAGCATTTTTTATTTCTGGGTGTCGCTAATTTTTTAAACGGCCTCGTGCTCAATTCTTGATCGTACAATATGCATTTTATTAATTCTATTGGATAGAAAACACTTTCTAGTTTCTATAGCCGTTGGAATTTTGTCTGTGGGTGACCCAGAACTCTTTCTACAGCGAAATCCATGACAGGTACTGCGATGGTCTGAGAGCGAAGCTCTGATTTCAGATCAGTTTTGAAAGTCTCTGTATATCCTATGGAACGACATGAACTGCACCCGCCTTCCCCTGGATGTCAGTAACCAATGAGAAGTGGAATGGGCTTGCTGCGTAGCTCTCAGAGGTTATAAAAGGCCAAGGAGCGAGAGGAGCCTTCCTTTCCACGCTGAGCATTGCGCAGAGAGGGACCTCAGGATGCCATTTTCAAACGCTCAATTTTAAACGTTAGATGTATCCATCTGTAATTTAATTAGACATAGGTGTTAGAAGCATCATAACGAAGCTATTTTAAACCGAGTTATATCAGATTATGCGAGTATATTGCTATTTTTCGGAATTTCCTCAGTATTGCGCCTTGAGGATTTGGACACGTTATGGCAAAATAGCTATGGCTAGCTAGTGTTAGCTGCTATATCAGAAGTTGAATGCAACGTTTTACAACCAAGCAACGATTCTTTTGGACAAAGAACCACCATGGCAAGATTCTGATGGAAGCTCGTCGAAAAGTAAGAGCTATTTATGATGTTATTCCGTTTTTATGTGGAAAAATGTAAACTCAATAATGGTGATTAGTGATGCCGTTATTGTGTCACTAGTCTGGCTGTAACGCACACTGTATGTCTAGTAACGTTAATTTAAAAAATCTAACTCTACGGTTGCATTTATAACTAATACATCTTTCATTTCATGTCCAACCTGTATTTTTTTAGTCAAGTTTATGAATAGTTTTTGATAAAAATATTTGTATTTTCAAAATGGCGCCGGCCAGATTGCTTGAGTAGTTGAACACTATTTCCATTGTGTAAGCACGATTTGTGCCGCTAAATATGCACATTTTCGATCAAACTCTATATGGATTGTGTAATACGATGTTACAGGAGTGTCATCTGAAGAATTCTGAGAAGGTTAGTGAAAAAATTAATATATTTTGGCGATGTTGAGTTATCGCTCTCTTTGGCTAGAATCAATGCTCTGGTAACGTTTGCATATGTGGTATGCTAATATAACGATTCGCCGGTTTTCGCCGTAAAACACTTAGAAAATCTGAAATGTTGTCTGAATTCCAAGATCTGTGTCTTTCCATTGCTATGTGCTGTGTATTTTTAAGAAATGTTTTATGATGAGTAAATTGGTAATACACGTTGCTGTCTGTAGTAATTCTAGGAGCTTTGGTGAGATTTGTGATGCTGGCTGCAATGGCAAACTATGATTTATACCTGAAATATGCACATTTTTCTAACAAAACCTATCCTGTACCATAAATATGTTATCAGACTGTCATCTGATGAGCTTTTTTCTTGGTTAGTGGCTATCAATATCTTAGTTTAGCCGAATTGGTGATAGCTACTGGTGTTGAAAAAAAATGGTGGACAAAGAAAAAGGGTGTCTTTTGCTAATAGATTTACATATTTTGTCTTCCCTGTAAAACATTTTAAAAATCTGAAATGGTGACTTGATTCACAAGATCTGTATCTTTCATTAGGTGTCTTGAACTTGAGATTTAATGATATTTAGATGCTACTATTTAAATGTGACGCTATGCTAGCGGTGCTAATCAGTGTGGGGGGGGGGGATCCCGGATCCGGGTTTCAGAGGCAGTAAAAGTTAAAGGCAATGCTACCAAATACTAATTGATTGTATGTAAACTTCTGACCCACTGGGAATGTGATGAAAGAAATAAAAGCTTAAATAAATCGTTCTCTCTACGATTATTCTGACATGTCACATTCTTAAAATAAAGTGGTGATCCTAACTGACCTAAGACAGGGAATTTGTACCAGGATTAAATGTCAGGAATTGTGAAAACTGAGTTTAAATGTATTTGGCCAAGATGTATTTAAAGCTTGGTCGCAAATGTGTCTTCCAAATGGACAATGGCCCCATGCATATTTCCAAAGTTGCATCAAAATGGCTTAAGGACAACAAAGTCAAGGTATTGGAGTGGCCATCACAAAGCCCTGACCTCAATCCTTTAGAAAATTTGTGGGCAGAACTGAAAAAGCGTGTGCGAGCAAGGAGGCCTACAAACCTGACTCAGTTACACCAGCTCTGTCAGGAGGAATGGGCCAGCTTGTACCTGAAACGTTTGACCCAAGTTTAACCATTTAAAGTCAATGCTACCAAATACTATTTGAGTGCATACAAGCTTCTGACCCACTGGGAATGTGATGATAGAAATAAAAGCTGAAATAAATTATTCTCTACTATTATTCTGACATTTCACATTCTTAAAATAAAGTGGTGATCCTAACTGACCTAAAACAGGGAATTTTTACTAGGATGAAATGTCAGGAATTGTGAAAACTGAGTTTAAATGTATTTGGCTAAGGTGTATGTAAACTTCCGACATCAACTGCACATTGACTCCCGTTCACTCTCTCTGACGAACACATACACGTACACACACTGAAAGGATCGACGCAGGAGATGAGAAGCAAGTACAGAGAGTGTAGGTTTAATAACTGACGGACATGAAACAGAACAGGAACAGTGTCTGGACAGGACCAAAGAACAACAATGTGGACACAGGGAACACCACCGAGGAACAGACAGATATTCAGGGGATAATCAACCACATGAAGGAGTCCAGGTGAGTCCAATGAGCGCTGCTGCAAGTAATAATGGTGACAGGTGCATGTAAAGACAGGTAGCCTGGTGGCCTCGAGCGCCAGGGAGGGGGAGCGGGAGCAGGCGTGACACACACCACACTCTGTATGGACGCTATCTCTCCTCTCTCTGCTGCCTGTTTGTTTTCCATTTCACTCTGTATTACTTTCAAGTTAGCCAGCTCCACTTTAGTATAATCTGACATCTCCTGCTTCGCTTGCAACTCAAAGCCCTATTATATTGTTACTGTAGCCCCATGCCTTTATCAAGGCATTTTAGTAGTGCTGTGTGGAGACCCCATACAGGTATGTGCTGACACATACACATTTTGCATATAGTCAATGCTGCAGATGATGCCAGCAAAGATGTCATAATATCCACTAAATATTTCTGCAATGGTGGAGATGAAGAGTTGAACATGTTTGTGTTTTGATATTGATATAGTACAATATTTGATGTTTCGTTGGACCTATCCTGCACAATACTTGATACTTAAAAAAATACAAATGTCCCGACTTACTATGCACCTGGAAGTGAGACAGGACACAGAAAGCAAATGACACCTACCTCGGTGCCTGCATTAAAATGGCAGCAGGGGTCTGCACTCAGGTGATTAGGCTGGACACCCGCTGACACAAACACAATCATTCACTGCCATGGCCCATAAATCAGATCCTGGGTGACGGACGATTCTGACCCAACTGATTGATATCGTGTGTAATTTTAGCATGAATGGAATCTGATTTAGGTGGCCCTGAAAGCCCCAGAAAACGTCTGGCAATATGTTCCATGCCAAACTATAATTATTAAATTGGCTTTCTACTACTGGGCAAGGTAATCCTATGAATCAGTTTTCAAGCTGGGTAAAAGAACACTGGTCTAACTATAAATGTCATGATATCACTGTGCTGTGCCAGTGCAAGGCTGGGAGAACACAAAGACATGATCAACTCTTTTGGATAGGGCAGCTTTAGCATTGGGTGTTGTCATTGTTCGACGTACAGGATAGAAACACAATGTGTGTGGGAGTTATATACTTGCTTAGAGCACAATGGCTTCAAAAATATTACAATGAAGCCAAATGTCTTTACAATAGGCCTTGAATCATCACATTCATGTGATCATAGAAAGACCTTGAGATAAGAATAATGATAATGACATTCAAAATCTATTCCAATGTTAGTTTTCTGTTCATTGGATTACCAACTCAGGGTATTGTATTGAAATTCAAGCATATTACAATACTCTGAGTTGGTAATCCAATGAACAGAAAACTAACATTGGAATAGTTTTTGAATGTCATTTTCATTATTTTTTAATGTATTTCATTCTGTTGTTATTTCGTCACTTTGTTGTTATTTCTCTCTCAGTATTTGCCATGGATTCAAAAGAGAGTTTTCCAGGAAGCTTCACATCATATTTGCTTTGCTTTGAATTGTTGTAGGGTTATTGAATTGCTTTCAACTAGCATATTATAATAAGGCTTGAGAGAATAATGGGAGAGGTTGAATGTGTGAGTCCTCAAAACATATACAGTGAACATGTTGCATGTAGGACTGTTGTATGTATGTTTACAAATGCAGGGGGCACAGCAGCAGAAAGTCAAAGAAAGACATGGATATAATGAACACATGAAATCCCTACAGAATAAGAGGAGCCACTACTGAGATAATGAAGGCCTGAATAGATGGAAAGAGAGGGAGAAAGAGGGGAAGGAAATGGTGCAGAAAAACAAACACGTTGTACACACATGTGCATAAGAACAGAAAGACACACATCCACAAACATCCCACTGTTTGAGACCATGTGTTTATCAGAATGTTAATGTTCGCATAATAACAGGCTCCACAATGCTGCGGAGAATGTCAAGCCTGTCTGCCCATCAATCAAACCTCGAAATAGAATGGAAAATAATTATGCGTTGCTGTCTCACAAAATGACAACCAGAGCAGCCAGAGCTACAGCCTTTAAGCTGACAAATATCAGGCCGGCACAGGTGTAGAATTATTATATCAGGGAGAGGAGAGAGAGGAGGGAGAGGAGAGAGAGGAGGGAGAGGAGAGAGGACAGTGGAAAATATAGGGTGGCCATCTTTAGTCCACTGGCACCTGATCTTATCACACTAAAAGAGAGAGAGCACTGAACTGGAGGGGGAGGGAGGGAGGGGAGTAAGGAAGAAAGGAAGAAAGAAAGAAAGGAAGGAAGAAAGGAGTAAAGTAATACACTGGACACAGTACAGTAGAGGAAATAGTGGCAGAATGGAGAGAATGGAATGGGCCTGCTGTTAATGAGGCATCTGTGGTACATCCTGTAGAAGAGAGCAGACAGAGCAGAGCACCACTGTGACTTTCACTTGTTGGCCCATATTGATTATAATGGGTCCCTCTGGGTGTCAGGAAAAACAAGTAACAAAGAGAATCATGGAAAAAATCCCTATTATAACCACCAGGTCAGCACAACCCCTCAGCTGAGAGAGAGAAAGAAGAAATGTATTTAAATGTTTGGGTTGCTGATCTTTGTGTGTGTGTGTGTGTGTGTGTGTGTGTGTGTGTGTGTGTGTGTGTGTGTGTGTGTGTGTGTGTGTGTGTGTGTGTGTGTGTGTGTGTGTGTGTGTGTGTGTGTGTGTGTGTGTGTGTTTGTATGTGTGATATACGGTAAAACGGCATGGAGAAAAGCTTCCCGGAGGCCGAGGTACACAGAACACTCATGCTTACCATTTGCCTCCTACTGTTGTCTGGCACCCATCTCCCTCTCCATTTGGCTTTGGCATGCAGGCTCCGAATCGAACGCTCCCATTTCAATTCTGCTGATCAAGTATTCTCCACACATAATATGGAAGTAAGGAAGTGTGTGAACATTTTCAGAGTTCTACCTGTGGCTTTCCCATAACCATATCATTACCTGTTTAAGTAACTTACATTTTTGAGAGATTGAACACACTCAATGTCCCTTAGGAACCATAACTTTGTGTTCTCCCCCCCACGCCCCTTCTTTGTTTAATCAGCACTTATCTGCTTCGTCTTATTGAAGGATGAAGCTGCTTATCGTCGTCTCCAGGACTGATTTTCTTCAGATTATTTCCTAGACTGCTACTTAAAGGTGTTAAATGGGGTCGGACCAGGCAGGGGAGGATGGGGATGCAGGTTAGGCCTCTGTAGAGTGTCCTTGACTCAGTAGTACGCCCCCCATCACTTTTACCTCCTGCTGAATTCTCACATGGCGTCTGCCGGATAGCAGGATTAGGGGGCCTTGGGACACCTGCTTACAAAGTACACACACACACACACACACACACACACACACACACACACACACACACACACACACACACTGTACAGACCACCATGGCAGCCCTGAATTGAATTCCAAGGGACCCACTCTTTAGAGGTGTCTCTTTTCTACAGAGCGATGAAGTCTGCTCAGTACTTCATTTTTTCACAGATGATCTTTGAAGTTTTAGTTTCCACCTTCTTCGGTATGATTTGAGTTGACTCCACATACAGTAAAATACAAAGTATATAGGGATTTGTGTAGCTGTGTAAGGCATTGAATAAGGCAAATTCTTTTGGTGTAAAAAAAAACAATTGTCCAAAGAGTATTCTTGAGCAATTCACATTCCCAGTGAGGACGATGAAAGACTAAACAAGATGAATCTAAATATATTTTGTCCTCAAGTGTATTGTTGACAAAACCACTGTCAAACCCATCACCAACTCCCTAGCCGCATGTCACAATCCTTCACGGCATCTCAGCATGCGGCTTGTTTATTTTTCCTCTCTTATGTTGCATTGCAGTCTCCTGTAGATCTGCCTTAAGTAAATTATGATGGACAGTAGGAATACACATGTCAGGGATCACAACTATAATTGCAATCAGAAACAAGTTGAGGAGATATTGCTTGGGTGACTCTGACCGCTATCTTCACCTGCGATGACAACCGAGGACTAATATTGTCTGTCAGTGGGCTCCGGAGGGTTGTGGAGCCTGCAGCCCGAGCTCTGGGATGCAAGGACACAGGAGGCAGCCTGAGCTCTGGGATGCAAGGACACATGGAGGCAGCCTGAGCTCTGGGCTGCAAGGACACATGGAGGCAGCCTGAGCTCTGGGCTGCAAGGACACATGGAGGCAGCCTGAACTCTGGGCTGCAAGAACACATGGAGGCAGCCCGAGCTCTGGGCTGCAAGGACACATGGAGGCAGCCTGAGCTCTGGGCTGCAAGGACACATGGAGGCATCCTGAGCTCTGGGCTGCAAGAACACATGGAGGCAGCCTGAGCTCTGGGCTGCAAGGACACATGGAGGCAGCCCGAGCTCTGGGCTGCAAGGACACATGGAGGCAGCCTGAGCTCTGGGCTGCAAGGACACATGGAGGCAGCCTGAGCTCTGGGCTGCAAGGACACATGGAGGCAGCCTGAGCTCTGGGCTGCAAGAACACATGGAGGCAGCCTGAGCTCTGGGCTGCAAGGACACATGGATGCAGCCCGAGCTCTGGGCTGCAAGGACACATGGAGGCAGCCTGAGCTCTGGTCTGCAAGAACACATGGAGGCAGCCCGAGCTCTGGGTTGCAAGGACACGTGGAGGAAGCCAGAGCTCTGGGCAGCAAGGACACAGGGAGACTGCCTGAGCTCTGGGTTGCAAGGACACGTGGAGGAAGCCAGAGCTCTGGGCAGCAAGGACACAGGGAGACAGCCTGAGCTCTGGGTTGCAAGGACACGTGGAGGAAGCCAGAGCTCTGGGCAGCAAGGACACAGAGAGGTGAAGGAAGGCTTGCCTGTGTAAATCTTTAAACACAGAGAATGAATGCCTGACCTGGTGAAAGGAGGAAGGAGCGTGTGAGTGAGTGAACAGTGCAGAATGGGGTTAACCAAGCAGAAGTGTCTTACAATAATCGATTCCTAATTTCATGCTGAGTGCCTCAGATGAACCTGGACAGCAGCAAGAGGAGAGGGTGAACTTCTGCTGGTAAAACGCTGGGAGGGGGAGGGAAGAGAGGAATAGAGAAGAGAGAAGGAGAAAAATGGTGCATTGGACAATTACAAGGAAGTGGAGTTACTGAAGCATTAAAACTCCCTATTTTAAATATTTTAAATAATAATACAATTACAAAAAAACAGCATCCCAGCAGTAATTATCTGGTGTGTTTCTTCCATTTTCTATTAATAGCCCTTGGATGACGCATTCAAACAACTGCAAATATCGTTCCATTCCATCTTGTGAGGCGATGCATTTATAATATAGGTACTTTGAAATAAAATGCTCCCTGGATTATTGTACTAGGACTAAGGTCACAAAAGTTCTGATATTGTCGAAGTGGGAAAGGAACACAGCCACTTGTCATACACTCTGTGCCTTTACTATCCACATTGTGCTCTAAAAAGTGTCAGGAAATACAATCAAAGCAAGTAGCCATGAAGTACATGTTCTGTACTACAATATGTGTTGGCAAAAGGCAAACATGTTGAAGAAAAATGTGTTATTGCTATAGTGGGTAAATCTAGCTGTGCTGACTAATATGTTTATTTCCTCAAGTGGCAACTCAGAGGGAGATGTATGGGGTTTTACAGTGTATAATAGGCAATAAACGTGTTAAAGCAATACGCCTCAGTAAATAGTTGATTGAATCAAAACCTGGACTTTTTTTTTCTTTTAATTGTGACTATCAACATTCTAGAGAGCAGAGCAGAGGGTGTGTGTGTGTGTGTGTGTGTGTGTGTGTGTGTGTGTGTGTGTGAGAGAGTGTGAGAGAGTGTGAGAGAGAGAGAGAGAGAGAGAGAGAGAGAGAGAGAGAGAGAGAGAGAGAGAGAGAGAGAGAGAGAGAGAGAGAGAGAGAGAGAGAGAGAGAGAGAGAGAGAGAGAGAGAGAGAGAGAGAGAGAGAGAGAGAGAGAGAGAGAGAGAGAGAGAGAGAGAGAGAGAGAGAGAGAGAGAGAGAGAGAGAGAGAGAGAGAGAGATGCTATTAAATATCGTCTTCTGACGGGAGAGTATCACCTAATCACCGGACTCTATCCAGTGAAAACAACATCTTTCTTTATTGAGAGCAGCAGTTTAGTAGGAGAGTCTCCCAGACAGAGCTTACAGGGATGTCTTTGTTATTTACCAAGTCATTTCTCTTATCACTTAGGCTTTGGAAATAGTTTTTGGGTTGTAGTGTAATCTACTGTGCTATTCATTCATGTCTTAGATCAGTGGAATAATGAGAAAGGCATATACATTGCCAATCTATCATTCATGGCAAAGTGGCCAGACTGCTCAATTGGAAGCAATGCTAGGGCACCACAATAAATTATCATCATACATCTAATTTATGACAGATGTGTTTTCATGGTGTGATTTAAAAACCCCAACAAGTAAACACACAAAGATCTAGTTTTATTGAAGATTAACCGTTGAAGCAGCATGGCGGTGCCAGGCCATGGTGATAGATGAAGTCGTTGACCTTGTTTAATTGAATCATAACTAATTGTAGTGAACAATCAGTGGTCCCGCTCACCTTCTAATGAAGTGCATTCACACAGGCTAGGAGTCCCATCTCCCCACTGTGACACACACTGACTCTAATGGGGGTTCAGTCTTCCTTCCAGAGAAACCAGATGAATCGCGCAGCACCGACAGGGGAATTAATAACACATATATCAACCATGAGGAAGGGAAGAGGAAGTGGATATGGGGATACAGCAAGGGAAGGCTACAGTACCAGTGTAAAGGAATGGAAAAGCTCAGAGTGGAATGTTCTGCACTATCGGTAGGTCCCAAATAAACTGCACTCAGACCACAGTTGAGGAAATTGTTCTGTTCTGTATTTTTCCCACTGTGATTGGTACAGGGAGAGCTGGGAATTCCTTTGCAGAGGGAAATTGCTAGCTGCCTTTCATACAGACATATCTTTAAGTAATATGGGGCAGCAGGTAGCCTAGTGGTTAGAGCGTTGGACTACTAACCGAAAGGTTGCAAGATTGAATCCCCAAGCAGAAAAGGTAAAAATCAGTCGTTCTTCCCCTGAACAACCCACTGTTCCTAAGCCGTCATTGTTCCTAGGCTGTCATTTGTTCTTAACTGACTCGCCTAGTTAAATAAAGGTTATTAAAAAGTGGTAGAGGAGTGGTGATAGCAAGAGAAGAAGACTGCTACTATTGGGAGTAAATCAGGTCTTTTGTACCTTTGTATATCATCTACACTAAAATGGATAGAAACAGAGTGAGAGAGGATAGATAGTTGTTGTTGCTGCTTTCAAACTGCCATTACTGAAGAGAGCTGTGTGAGTGCAGTGGTGGTTTTGTTCTGTAACATCCCTATCTACACCCCTCCAAAAACTACCTCCACACACACTGTCAAATCTCTCAAAATGCCTCATTTTCACATAGTACAAAGATAAGTATGCTATCTCACACCAGTATCTGTTAAGTACCATTAGTTTCCCAGTGAACCTATTTCCCTGTGTGGATCCATGCACTGTGCTTGGTAATGATAAAATCTCTTAAATGGATGGCTCTTCTGCCCGCTGCAGATAGATAGAGACAGAGAGTAGCGGTCCCCGCTGTTCCGCAACTTCAAGTGTTCACCTCGTCTTAGTTAATATGCAGTACAGTTTGGAACACAACACTAAACGTGAGAGACAATTTATTACATGAGGCTTTCAGGACTCAGTAGCTTTATCCTTAATGTAGATACATGAATAGTACCCGTGTGTGCATCTTCAGAATAGAATAATGGGGGAAGTAAAGACGATGAGAGAACAAAGCGCTCCACGTTTCATCTACAGAGATATTGTGATCATATATTTGCCATGTTGAAATGTGTGCTTCTCATTCATTGAACATGAACAATTACAAGTGAAATTATATCTTCCTCTGGTGACAAGGCATATAATGGTAGTTTTACTTTCCATATTCAAGCATGGATGGAGTCTCTGTGGCAGGATATTTATTGTAATGGTGTTGGAGAATGTGAATTGATAATTTGAATTAAGGACTGAGTTTATAAATGTAAGCTGTCTTTTAAAATGTACATTAATCCCCCCCAATCGGGTTTGGAGAGATCTTCCTCACATTGATGTGTGGACTGACTTAGAGATTACCGCTGTCAGCTCTTTTAAAGTGCGTTCCAGATAACATCCCTTGAGCACTCTCAAATAGGGAGATACGTCTGTTCAACTACCCCATCCATGCTATCCTAAATGCATAGAGGCACAATCTTGCATTGAGATATGATCTCAGCATCTGCAGATCCAGCCAAGCACAGCACATCTTGCTCATGCATTGAATCCCTCCATCAACAAGCCTGTCTGGGGTATTGCCATATAAACTAAACACTCCCATATGTACTAAATAATTAGTGTCTTTCTAAGTTAAATCCAACTTCTTTCCCCAGCATTTGTTATGATAAACAAATAGTTCAGCACAGACTTGTATCAGCCATAGTCAGTGCAGCTGGCCTTATGATTTGAGCTCCCTAGCTGCTTATGATAACAAGCCTCCAAAATTGTTAGGCTATCTGGCCCTAACTATATTAGTAAAACCTGTGCGAAAGGAGACTACATCTAATGATTTACTTGACCTAAAACAATTAAGTGGGCAAGTTTTATCTTTATCCATCACAGAGTGCATCCTTTAGCAGCAGGGAGAGGGAGGACATCGAAACATCTAGACACATCTGTTTTGCAAAGGGAACTGACCAACAGAAGAGCTATTTACTGCCTAGGTCCCTCTATAGAGCTCCTTTCACATTTTGAGAGCTGTGCGACTGAATGGTGGCTAAATTGCAGGTAAACATTTTCAATTTTACTGGTCTCTCAACCATAAAGGCTATGCAGTGGGGTCGTTCGTGATATTTTAAAATCCCAATTGGATGTTATTTGGCTTTTATGAACAGCTTAACTAAGTCAGTTCAAGACTGAATTCCCATTCAGGGTAATTTACTCTACCCAAACAGTACTGTAAGACCTAAGCCAGTGAATATCCATGAAGACACAGACCAATCACTGTTAAAAAGCCCAGAATTGCCTGATTTCACAAATACATGGAGCAGTCAGATGAGGTGCCGCATGGGTTGTGAGTGCACCAAAACAAGTTGGGTATAATCAAATACACCCAGAACTGTTCAGCAACTGTGTGTACAGTACAGTTTCCTCTGCCCTGTTTTGGCTCTGCAGGGGGTGGGCATGGATTTGGAACCGTCCTCTCTCTCTCCTCACCAAGATTCTTTCAGGCTGCCAAACCCGAACAAGAAACAGCCTGGCCTCCACTCGGCATTAGGCACTCGATTAATAATCATAAATGTGCAATGCGAAAGGATTAGGTGGAATGTCAAAGGATAATGAATCTCTTCAGCAGTGATTCAGCTAGGAGTCTTGAAGCTTTCTTCCCGTCTCTTTCCAAGACAAACATACTTAGGATGAGAAGGAAGAGAAGGGACATAAATAAACACATTTGCCTGTATTATTCTGGCGTCTAATCCCTCTTAAGTTCAATGCTCTTGGGCTACTTTTGTTTGAAATCCCTCTTAAAGACCAGGACTCTGCCCAGTCTGTTACCAATCGGTACCACAGAAGACCAGAGAGATGTAAGCTCCCCTTGTTGAGTAGATCTACTCTCTTGTCTTATAAGGACAGGAACTTCTAGATCTGAAACAGGTTTAAAACTTTTCTTTCTGACAGTTTTGTGCCTTCAAGTTTTCAATGTTCAGAAAGCCTAAAATAGTGATTACATTAATAGAAGATTGTTTTAATAAACCCCAAGCATCATAACACAAGATATGCATCCCAAAGGAAAGAGGCTAAACCAGTGGATCATGGCAGAACACTCCAAAATTTTGTTAAGTTATTTTAATTTTGAAAGTGTCAGCTGAGAGTGCTTTTGATTGATAGGTTGGTGAATACATAATGTCCTGGTGGAGACCCATTAAACTGTTACGTGTAAACTTCAGGAAATGGGAACATCAATAATGTATTACCCATAAACCCAGGCTGTAATTAAATAAACTGTTTTTAAGGAGAAACTGGGAAACTTGTCTCTGTCGTGTCGAGGATTTAAGACCGATAAATGCTGTTTCGCTTCTACACAGTCGACAGTGTGGTTTAGAGAGTTGGTTAAGTGACACCCATGAAGAGACATAGGGAACCAGATGGGATACAATGAAGAAAAAAAGAAAAAGACTCTTGACAACAAACCGTCGGAGTGTATGCGACGACGTGGGCTAACAAATAGAGTAAACAAACAAGATGTCGATAAAAAGGCCTCCTGTTGTGAGAGTGGCAGCTTGGGCCAAGTGCAGGGGGCCCCTCCACCCTCCTCTCCCAGTCCCTTGGGGTAAGGAAGGAGCAGTGGAGAGAATCCCCCCTTCAACATGGGTCCTGGATAGGCGGACAGGCTGTCAGACAGCATTAGGCTCTCGGGAGGAAGGGAAAATAAAACAGACCAAGTTAGCTAGCCGACTGTGTGTTTAGCCAGCACAAAGATGGCACTTAAGATATATATCAGGGGGAAAACAACAACAATAAATTAATCTTATTTCAAGTTTTTAAACGTCATACTGTACTGATCAGAATGACATTTTTTTTAAGTGGTACAACAAGACAGCACAAAGAGGAATAATTTCTTCGCAAAGACGCCAGGGCGAGGGGAAGATACAATTGTGTTTGGCTGTCTCTCAGACCATTATCTAAACCTTTCCTGGGGGTTGAGTCAAGGGGAAGTTGCTTCTTCTTCCCATATTTTCTCTGCTTTCAGAGTAGGATGTTTGCTTTCCAATCTTGGCAAAATAAAATAGAATTGGCTTAGTGTTGGATTGGATAGGATAAAGGATCTTGATAAAAGAAATGCAGCTTGAGGTAGGACCCATTGTCGGTGCATGGTGCACCAGGGCAGAAATTACAACACTGCCTCTTACTGGCAACGTCCTTATTAGTTTTGAAGATAGCATGTTTGTATAGTGCCATTGATACAGAGATTCGAAAATCTGATCCTTACTAGCAACATACAAGCCTTATTGGACCAATACAAAAAATGAATACCTTGATTCCAATCAATGTAATCTCATTGGAGATATACTCAAGCAATTACAACATAATATGCAATATTGTAGTCTATGAAACCCTCAAGGATATTGTGCGCTAATGGAATTCAAACTGTTTTTCTTTTTTTATCATCTCTCCTTTTATTCTATTATTCCTCCCACGTCAGAGAACCAAACAACTCTCACCTGACAATCAGTGAGGTCTTTCATTTCAGAATGATGAAGCATCCCTATGTTACTGATGCTGTTGAATATATATGATAGTGGGGAAGAGTCAGAGCATGGGGATATAGTGTGGTCGGTTGGGTTGTGAGGTGAAGGTCATTGGTGGCTAAGAGAAGTGGTTGAGAACAAAAGGATTGGTGGTCGTCTAGGTTGAGGTTCTAATGATCATGGATCAGTGATATTGCTGGGATCAGGGATGTGTCTGAAAGGTGTTGGAGTGGGGATCAGACTTGGTGTGTGTCTCTCAGGGTGGGAGGGGAGGATGGCGGGTTTTACTGTCCAGTAATGTGGGGTGCTATGTGGATTAAGATGCCCCTAAACTGAGTGCTGCAGATTGTCAGGATTTAAGGATTTGGTAGGAGGGATTGCCGGTGGTGCGTGTGGATCGGGGTAGAGATTGAAAGCAGATGGCTGTGATTTGGGTGTGATTATCCCTCCAGCATTTCCACTGATCTCCATCATCCTGTTTCATTTCCCAGGAAACCTGGTTCATCTCGGACACTGAATCAAACAACCAACAATCCCTCCCTGGCAATGGAGTCCTCTAATGGGAAGGATTTAAGGTATCTAGCTATCCTCCTCCTCTTGTCTGATTTTTCTATCTTTCTCTCCTTCGTTCTCTCTTCTCTAACATCATCCTCTACAATACTCTATTGCAAGCTATTAAATTGCCTCCATTTCTCTTTCCCCATCTTCCTCTCCAGTAATTATTTTCTCAATCACTCGAAACAGAAAGGTCAAGTGTCCTTATGTACAGTTTCTGGTGTATGGGTCTTTGTTTCCCCTCCTCTCATTACCACCTGTAATTTGTATGTTAAAAATAAGATGGCAAACAAGGTGATGGGTCTGACTTTTTACGTGCAGTTTTAAGCCAATTAGAGCATTAGGCAATGGGTACATGCATGTGATATGGATACTAATCAAATCATTAGAGCACAGTCATTTAGAAACTTTGTTATAGCGAATGTACTTTGAAATGTGTCCCATTAAAATGAGAGTAAGAGAGAGAGAGAGAGAGAGTGAGAGAGAGAGAGCAGTTGAGTGCTATTGTACAACATTGTTTACCTCAAAAATGTATGTACGACTTCTCGAAAGCTTTAGAACAGACACTTACAAATGGCCACTTTTGAATCACAAACACACACAAATGTGTTGACACACACACACTCACTCACTCACACTCACTCACTCACACTCGCACACCCTCACACACTCACTCAAATACACACACTCACACACACTCACACACTTACTCACACACTTACTCACACACACTCACACAAACACACGCACACTCACACACTCACAAACATTCACACTCACACACACACACACTCCCATGTGGAGACCCTAACAGGTTTGTGAGCCATGATACATTTATGCAGTTACAATACAATGGGCATTTACAGTAACGGACATGGTTTTGTCAACTTGGTTCTTACAGTTAATGAGATTTCCTTGCCAGTTCAGTGCTCACTTTCCTTTGAGAAAAGCCATTGGTCAGTCCATTCTATTCAAATTCTGAGAGCACTGTTTTCTACAGCAAATTCCTGTTTGTGCATTTTAGTCCACAGACATTTTTCCTGAGAATATTATTGCAGTTCATCTAGTTCATGCAGATTTTTGTTATTATAGGACTCTTGAATTGCAAGTATAACTTCTGATAATTATTGTTGTGTTTCATGTCGGTAAAGATCTAATAAATATTTTGAAGTTACCAATACAATTTTGTATGTCTTTAGGGTTATTTCACACATTTTGACCTGTCAATCACGTCAAGCAGTCAGGACAGCTATCATATGCCTGATGACAAAATAAGCACAGGCATGCCTTCTCCCTCCCAGCAATTGTTCACTCCATTTGAGTTCATGTTTAATTTATTTTAATAAAAACACAATCCCAATAGAAACTAAGGTAATGCCAAGTTCAATCAGGTATGCAATATTCAATCAAAAATACAGAGTAAGAATAAGAAAATCCCATTATCAACACCTATTGTCCCTACATTTCTAAATGCACACAGTCTATTTTGGCACAGTGACATGTACAGACAGTGTATGATTGATCTGTGTCCAATCTTCCTGACAGGACCTCTGTAAGGAAACAAGCCTGAGGATTTACACTGGTGCATGGTGTGGAGATCCCCTCTTCCCCTCTGTCTCTGAGCCAACCCCAGTCTGGCTAGTGGGCCCTGTCAGGTGGTGGAGGGGGTTGATGTACAGGGCCCAGGGCAGGTGGCCGGCACAGGAGCTCTAAATTTGGAGGTGGTGGCACCTTGGTAATGGGACGAGATAGGGGCAATATTGGAAGCCCATGATTTGACGACCATGCAAGCTGTCTCTTTGTGACACCGTGATGGAAAACTGGAGATGAACTCTACAGTATGCTCCCCACATGCCCCAGTCAGTCACCATTGTGCAATGATTGTTTAGCTGTAGGTGACTCATACACATATGGAGCTCTTACGTCATTTTGTTTTCTCCTTCATCTCCTATTCAGTCTCTAATCTCTTTTTACATGCATCTGGACCTTATGGAAAACACATAGAACAAACATATGCTTTTTGAAGCATTTTGTGAAGATTTCAATCGACTTTGAAGGACCTTTGCTTGCAGAATGGCAATAGAAGGTCATTATAAACAAAACTGAGTGTTGCTTCTAATCTGTATTGTATTGATTGAAATAATTGCTTTTTTAATTGAAAATTCTGTAAAAGAATTGGAATCTTACTGTCATTTGGTCAACTTCGTCAATGCCAGTTCTGTCTGTTCAGTAAATAACATGATTCAATCTCACTAAAACTTTGAAGGACCAGACTCATTGGTCATGAAAAAACT
Source organism: Salvelinus fontinalis (assembly GCF_029448725.1). Classification (NCBI taxonomy): domain Eukaryota; kingdom Metazoa; phylum Chordata; class Actinopteri; order Salmoniformes; family Salmonidae; genus Salvelinus; species Salvelinus fontinalis. Next base: position 20,417,290 of record NC_074688.1, on the reverse strand, counting down.
AACTGGAGAGTTTTGCTCCTATTTTATGTATCGATTGAACTCGTTGTGCTTCAGAAAATGTCTCTTGTGAACAAGCACTACAAGAGCAAGGTTTTCCCATTGGTGCGCATGAGTAATGACACACTCTGAGGACTCTTGTTGTCTTCATGTTGGGAGTACACTGGAGTACATGTCAACAGAGAAAGTGCAGCCTGAAAGGGTCATACTAAAGTGTATGTATAAGGACTGAGGAGAAAGGGTAACACATTCCTATTTGCTTAATATCTAAAAAGCCAAGTGGTACAAGTAGAACTTAAGTGGCCATATTAATGTTGATGAGTCACCCACAGCACATGTTAAATATTCCTCCACGGGAGTGCTGAGTGTTACTGTAAGTGCTATAACGACATGAGATGATGGGCAGCAGGTAGCCTAGCGGATAGAATGTTGAGCCAGTAACTGAAAGGTCACTAGCTCAATTCACTGATCCAACATGGGGAAAATTCTGTCGCTGTGCCCTTGAGCAAGAATCCTAAACCTTTTCCAGGGTCGCCTGTCACGTCTACTCCCGCTCCTCCTCTCCGGCGTTCGACGTCGTCGGTTTACTTACCACCGGTCCTGAGAACCATCATTCCGCGCACCTGGCATTCATCATTACACGCACCTGCGCTTCATCATTAGGCACACCTGGACTCCATTACCTCACTCACTCCACTACCTTCCCTTTTTCTGGCACTCCCTTAGGTTCTTTCCCCAGGCAGTATTGTTTCTGTTGATCATGTTTAGACGCTGCGCCTACATTGTATCGTTCCATGTTACTTGTTATATTAAACTTACCAACTGCTTCTCGACTCCCAGCATCTACGTTACAGAATACTGCCTCACAAGTGGAAGCAGCAGGAAATCAGAACATCTCCCAGACAGTCGACGAACAGGGATACCTACTTTGTTAACACCACGACCAGCTGGAGACGGCTATGGAAGAGGTTCATCGCAGTGTTCAACATCTCAAACATACCCGAGAGGCGTTGCCTTCAACTAGCAAAGGATACTCTACCACCAGTCGACCCAGCGAGCCAGCCCACCAGCCCATTCAGCAACCTTCCCAGGTCAGCGATGCTCGTTTGTCCCTCCCGGTTAAATATGACGTCACCTCATCAAAATGCCGTGGCCTCCTACTACAGTTCTCCCTCTACTTTTCATACCAGATGGGAGCTCCTACCGCAGAGGCCCAGGGTTGCCATGGTTATTTCTCTGCTGGCTAGGCGATTGTTGGAATGGGCCACGGCTCCTGGGAGAGAGTAGAGGAGGAGCTGGATTCATATGAGGGGTTCATGGCTTGGTTCAGAGGTATCTTTAATCATCCACCAGAGAGCAGAGAGGGAGGTGAGCTCCTACTCCAACTACGGCAGGAGGGCCAGACTGCTGTTGAGTATGCGCTCACCTTCCGGACAGTTGCGGTCAAGGAGTGCACCAGCTACAGCAGTGTACAATACGTCCCAACTCGGGATCCACAAGAGCAGAGGGATGGTCACGTGATCTTCCACCTCCTGGGGCAGGTGTGAGTATTCCCTCTTCATCACTTTCTGCCAACCCTTTTTGGTGGCGATCGCACCAGTTGACACTAGTCTGTCAGTGGCTGAAACCCAGCCCATGGAGGAGTACATCTATGAGGTGCTCCAACAAGGTTTCATCCTCACTTCTCCTGCGTCGGCAGGTTTCTTCTTCGTGGCCAAGATGGATGTGTTGATTACAGACGACTCAATGAAATCACCACCAAGTACCGTTACCACCTTGGTGCCTGCAGCCACGGGGCCTGGTTCTTTGCCAAATTGGACCTGCGGAGTGCATACAATCTCATCCGCATCCGGGGGGAGGATGAGTGGAAGACAGCTTTTAGCACGATGTTTGGTCACTATGAGTACTTGGTGATGCCAAGTCCGTCAGTGTTCCAGGAATTTTGTCAACGAGGTATTTTGGGACATGCTCAGATACCAAGTGGTGGTATATCTTGACGACATCCTGGTCTACTCAGCTACCTTGGAAGATCACATCGCTCACATCTGAGTAGTCTTGGAACACCTCCTGGCTAACCACCTGTTTGTCAAGGCTAAGAAGTGCCAGTTTTATCAGGAGGCTGTCTCCTTCCTAGGCTACCAAATCAACCCGCAAGGAGTGAAGATGGACATCAAGAAATTAGATGTGGTCAGGTCATGGCCAGTTCCAACCACCATAAAGGGGTTACAACAGTTTTTGGGGTTTGCCAACTTCTACCACCATTTCAACAGGAGCTTCAGCTCCATCGCCGCTCCTCTCACCTCTCTCCTCAACTTTTCTTCACAAGATTTCACTTCATTGCCCAGGTTAAAAGAACACCGAAGCCCTGGCACGTCTCTACAATTCTGGAGATGGTCCTGTCCAGAATGTATCCATAATCCCTTCCTCTTGAGTCGTAGCCCCTGTGGTCTAGGACGTAGATGTGGACATCCACCAGGCTGGATAGTGAGCCCACACCCACTACCTGTACTCCTGAGCGATCCCACAGGGATAAGGGATCGGCTGCTGACCTGGGCGCACACAGCTGTCATTGTTGTAACTTTAATGTGTTACAGAGTAAATGTTTAAGTTAATTCATTGAGCTGTATCTAAAGATATTTCTTTACAGTTATTTACATATGTAATTGTATTGGTTAGTATTGAATTACGCTTTTGACTGCAAGTTCCAGAATGCCTTGCGACAGGAAGTAGAGAGTGAACGTTAATTAAGTGCAATTGACAGGTGATTATTGATGGCTCCTTTGCGCTAGCATCTTACTGGCATTGCTCTGTAGAATCTAAAGTTGTTAAATGTAACGTGATCAAGTATTATTACTAAAAGAAGCTTTCATATCAAACCCGACGTCCCGAGTCATTACTTTGAAGATAGTTATTCTATATTTTGGTGCCGAAACACGGGATATGAGCTGTGACGAAGAAGCGGCTGAAAGTCATTGCTGGACATCTAGGTATTTCTCGCACTACCCAATCTATCTCCGAGAAGTATTGGTGGCCTACCTTGTCGCAAAATGTTAGTCATTACGTCAACTCCTGTTCTGTATGTGCTCAAACCAAATTCTCCCGGCATGCTCCAGCAGGGAAACTCCTTCCTCTTAACCATGCCTCAGCGTCCCTGGTCTCATCTATCCATTGACTTGTCACTGATCTCCCCTCCTCTGATGGTTTCACCACCATTTTGGTGGTTGTGGGTAGATTCCTCGTGCACCTGTCAGTTCATCCCTCTCTGTTCTCCCTACTGCTCTTCAGGTTGCTGAGGCACTAATCCAGCAGGTCTACCGGCATTATGGCCTTCCCGAAGGACATTTTCTCCGACTCTGGGCCCCAATTCACATCACGGGTATGGAGAGCCTTTATGGAGAAGCTCAGGGTCACGGTCAGCCTCACTTCCAGGTATAGACCTCAGTCCAACGGGCAGGTGGAGAGGGTGAACCAGGAGCTGGAAAGGTTCCTGAGGAGTCACTGCCAGGACCGGCAGGGAGAGTGGACCCGATTCCTTCAATGGGCGGAGTATGCCCAGAATTCATTACCTCACTCCTCCACCAGGCTGACTCCCTTCCAGTATGTTCTGGGATTTCAGCTAGCTCTGGCTCCATGGACCCCGGGTCAGACTGAAGCTCCTACGGTTGATGAGTGGTTCAGGCATGCAGAAGAGGAGTGGAGCGAGTCTCACATGAGACTCCAGCGCACTGTCTACCGCCAGAAGGAGCAGGCAGACCACCATCGCAGTAAGACTCCCGTGTTCCATCCAGGGGATCGTGTCAGGCTCTCTATCAGGAACCTCCCACTCCACCTGCCCTGCAAGAAGCTGAGCCCACAGTTTGTGGGGCCGTTCAAGGTTCTCGGGAGGGTCAACGTGGTGATGTATAGGTTACAGCTTCCCAGTGACAACTGGATCTCACCTTCTTTTCATGTCTCCCTTCCCAGGCCGGTGGTTCCTCATCCCCTGGCTGATACTGTACCCCACGACATCCCTCTGCCCCCCATGTATGTCGAGAGAGCTCCCGCCTATGCCAACTGGACTCCCAGGTCGGCTCCAGTACCTGGTGGACTAGGAGGGGTACGGCCCAGAGGAGCGGTGTTGGGTTCCAATGAAGGACATTCTTGATCTCAACATCATCGGTGATTTCCATCTTCGCCGACCGGCCCGCTCCTCGTCCTCGAGGCCGTCCTTCTGGCCGGTGTCGTCCTGCGGCTGGAGGGGGGTACTGTCATGTCTACTCCCGCTCCTCCCCTATAGAGTTAGATGTCACCGGTTTACTAACCACCGATCCAGGGAACCATTACGAGCACCTGCGCTTCATCATTAGGCACACCTGGACTCCATTACCTCACTCACTCCACTACCTTCACTTTATCTGGCACTCCCTTAGGGTCTTTCCCCAGGCAGTATTGTTTCTGTTATTCATGTCTAAATGCTGCGCCTACCTTGTATCGTTCCATGTTTCTTGTTATATTAAACTTACCACCTCCTTCTCGACTCCCAGCATCTACGTTACATCGCATTTGATAATGGAAGACCCTGTGCGTGACCGAACTTTCCAAGGATGTCTCAGGGAGAGTTGGGATATGAAATAAATTATTATAATATTCCAATTCACACATGCGTATTTATACACACTTGTATATGTGTGAAATAGGACAAGTTTAAGCACCCACCAAATTATTATTATTATTATTGTTATTATATGATGATGTGGCACAGGGACTCAGTAGTACTGAGCTTGGGGCTGTTTTGTTTGTTATAGTTCTAGCTTTTGGAAGGGGACCATGAATATATTTCCTGTATAGGATATAGTATTATGCAAAGAGTGCTTTCTTTGTAAAGAATATATTTCAAGACACGCTGTTGAGAAACATTTTGGCTCCTGCATTGGGAGCTAATTGAGTACTCTGACAACGCTGTGCTCGGCTGATTCACATACACACACATGGGTGGAAAATTCAATTTCCCAGCAGGTTCAGAGCACTTTACGTGCGGAAAGGAAAAAAACAACATTGGATTAAAGAGTGTCTGAGCAGGCTGTATGGCAGTGTCTAGCCCAGCGTTCCGATTCCTTTCAGTTCCTTGTTGGATTTTATTGACCAAATGACACAGCCTGAATATAAAGAACAATATCATAGCTTCTCTTTCCCTTAGCTCCCTCATTATACAATTCTGCGTGTTTACATAGATGTTCTGTTCACCATTGTTTTGTACAGTATGTACACATACTTCCTATTCTACACTGTATGGCCTGGATGAGGACAGAGAGGGACAGAAGTTCCACTGCTGTGGGGCCTGTCAGAGTGATTAGTGAAACTTTTCCTTTTACGTAATAACAGTGTCAACGATGCTGGAGAGGGACAGTGACACTGCAGAAACTCCAGAGACACTAGCTCCTGTCACTCTTCCTCTGACCCTCTCTGTTGTCTGTTTGTGTGACGCTGCATGGGCATTGTGAGTCACAGAGGGACCCATCTGGCGCTACTGGCCCTGGACCCTGACCCAGCCGCAGTACAGGGTCTATGCCAGTCACAGAGGATTGCTCCGTGTGCCCGTCTCACAGACACAACTTAGAGGAAGCAGGGCAGAGGAGAGGGAGTCAGTGACATTCAGTGCAAGCCCCTTAGATGAATGAGAATGGAGATGGCAGAATGAACTGGCCTCTGCTTTGTCACACGACTTGCCAAACATACACCATCTGACACTGTGTCTCTTCATCAGAAAAAGTAAAAGATCTTGGATGATAGTTATTCCTCTATTTCCTTAACTCTAACCACATACACCATCATTCTATGCAGAATATATTCCTTTGTGGTGCAATTAAATTCTATAGCTGTGGGTCCATTTTGATTGCTGTACCTGAGTCACGACAGACAGAAACAAATAAATTGGTCCCCTTGATTATTTCTCTTTAGAACGCTTGTTCTGGAATACCATCAGAATACGTTATTGATTTTTGTTTTCTGTCAACTGCACATCGCTTTGTGTTTGTTGTTGACTGCTCTCGCTGCAGTGAGTGTTCTCTGAACATGTTGATGAACCCCACAGAAAATAAGATGTTTGAGAGGAAAACAAAGAGTACTTTGAAGGTGAGGTTATGCCACTCTTGGGACAGCCAGTAGACGTCTCATTGTGATCAAATAGTGACATGCCCTTGATCAAAGAGACACTCTTCCCCACTTCTTGTCCTGGTTTAATGGGGGGATACTTTCCTCTCTGTGAAGGCGAAGTACTGCTGTGCACTTGTCTATTCATTGCTGTTTCAATTCCCTTTGAAAGAGATGTTGTTGAAACAACTCCTTGTCTGACGAATTAAAACCAATGTACAGACCAAAGAGGTGTTGGAACTTGAATAGGGGAGATGTTCCCCCCCAAAAAGAAACATTTTGTATCAAAGGTACCCTTGAAGCTTACTTAAACCTTTTGTTTCTCTACAGTAATTGTTTGGAAGGGAAACAATTTATATTCAAAGGTAATGGCAACAGTCAGGGGCAGATTGGGCATCTGGCATTTTGGGCAAATGACAAATGGGCTGGTTTATTTTTAGCCTGGTGGGCCTGTCTAAATTGTTTTTACGCGAAATGATCATTACCTGACTAAAAATGGGGGTCACAAGGAAATAAAATGGGCCAATGTAGCGAATTCAAGGAAAAAAATAGTCCCCTGTGTTAGAAATGTCAGGTTTGATTTTTGGTCCCAGTCAGCCCCGAGCTACAGTAGTATACTGACATTTTGTATTGTGAATATTGTAAGCATCAGCTGAACTGTGAAAAGCAGCTCCTGTGCTCTGCTCTGCTCTGTGTGAGGCCAGGTTCAGTAGGCGAGTGAATTAGCTGCTAGGCATTGTGCTACGAAAGCGAACTCAATCTCCAGCTAAATTACTCTTAATTCAATGTGCCCTTTTCACTTGCAGAGTACCGAGACGTTTACCATTTAGCGCTGGCAGTGCTATAGATAGAAATGTGGTGTATGGGGGTTGCGACAGGGTCCAGTGTTTCCCATGTACTGTAGTGTGGGGGAGGTAGGCTAGTCGTGGGAGGGAGGCAGAGGCAAGAGGCCCTATCACATATTCACGTCTTTCTGTCCCACATTCACTAGCTCATCCTGGCTTCGCTGCTGGGAGGCTTGTCTGTGGCGTTAATGATGCTCCCCTTGTGTAATCCTCCGCTGACCAGCATGCTGTGTTCCAACATTGTGCGAACAAGATAGGGAAGGAAAGATGGAGAAAAAGAGAAAAAGAAAGATAGAGAGATAGAAAGAGGAAGACCAGGGCACTGATAGCAAGCGAGGTCCCCAAAACAAAGACAGAGAGGTGGAGAGGGAAAGAGAGAGGTGGAGCGGGAGCGTGTTCATATGGAGGGTGAGAGTGCCACGTGGCAGTGGAGTCTGGTGTTCCATCAGATATCTTCACTCCTATACCACACCCCATTACGTGATCGACAGCCTCAGCCTAGAGACGGACTGGGTGGATAGCTGTGACACTATATGCCTCTCTCATACTTAGAATCATTTAAAAGTTCATCTTATACTTGTACTTCCTACGTGAAACTCTCTTGTGGTTCACATACGTTTTTTTATCGTGTCTCTTAGCTGTGAGTTGAAGCTAAAATAGATAAGTCCCTATCTCACCAGCAGGCTTTCATATTCCTCCCCCTACTACAAGACACAGGCCAGCATCACTCATCTCTCCACAACACTAGCTGTCACACAGGCCGTATGTCGGAGTTGTCCTGTCATGTTGCGTTCGCTGAACTTTAAGATGTCTTGACCTGCTTTACTTTGCCTGAGGAGGGAGAATGAGAGCACACTGGTGTGCCAGGGCCTCTGGGAACAGGTATAAGTGCATATCTGATGTACCATCATGTTAATACTTTTATGTTTGTATTTATTTATTTTATTTTTTTCCTTCATGACATACTACCCCAGCATGCTCTGATTCAATTTCCCAGCTCTCACTCAGCCCATATGACTTAATCAGTCTGACAGACTCTGTGTGCCTAGGGAAAGTCTCTCTCTACAGTCCCCTTTCTCCTCGACATTACGCTCCCCATGACAAACACACTCTGGCACCTTTCGCAGTACAGTGCTTCCACACAGCCTCTGCGGTTCCATCACACACACATATACATTCACACACACACACACACACACACACACACACACACACACACACACACACACACACACACACACACACACACACACACACATAAACACACACACATACACATGCACACACGTAACCAAACATCCTTCTCCCTCTGTTCCTGCCCTGCTTTCACTTAACGTGCTTATGAAAACAGCTTGCATGCACAAACTGTACAGTAGCAGTCTTTTGTGGAACGCAGCTATTCAACCATTTGTTATTGGGTGACACTCAAATTAACTTTCACTGCTGTGTCTCATTGAGCCTGACCTCTGTTACATCAGTCCTTTCAGACTCATAATAAAAGCAGCAGTATAGAGATCAGCGTAGGTTAACCTTGGACCAGAGCCGCAGTCTGGTTAAGAAAGGGAACTGGGCAGAACTTCAGGGAACTGTTGCGAGCCTCCCCACAGGGTCAGTTCCTCAGCAATTTAATTCAGTAACACAACATTGCCCCGGTGGTGTTTTCAGCCCTTGCAACACTTACTGAGAAACTGCACAACACTGAAACTTTCCCTTGCCCTTTAGGAACAAACGGTTTCTGCTTCTTCATCATTTGTCTTCTTACTTTTTTGTCTTCCACTTGCCTGACCTGATACAACGTCACAATTCCTGCCGTTAAAAGGCTGGCTATCCTCTCTAACAGCATGGGCGCACTTTGAAAAGCAGACAACAAGGTCTCAAACTTTAAATATGACGGCTGAGGCCAATAGAGGTTATTTGAAATTCAGTCTTCTGTTAATCCGTTTCACCTGATTGTTCGCTTGTTACACCAGCTCAGCCGTTTGACCTCTGTCTCCACTCTGAGTTAGTCTGAAATCTCTGATACATCTTCATTCGGCTTCGCCCCAAGCCCTTTTCCTATAAAATTAAGTGAAACAACACTCCCAACTGTCAGTTCATATTCTTGAAGACGGAGCCATCTGAGCTTTTCTTGAATCCTCTACATCTCATGCTGTCTTAAGAATAAATACTCTTCTCTTCCCCTTCACCGTCCTTCACCCCACTCTGGCTTTCTCACACACACATCTCTCTCTCTCATATGAGTCACACACCTCTCTCTCGCTCTCTGAGAAGTCGAGGAGAATGGTGGGGTGTCCTATTTTGGGTCCCTCTTGACCTACCTGTCTGGCAGGGGTCTATAGGGGGGTAGATATCATGCTGATTGCACCTGACAAACTCTTCCCCAGATGTTTCTCCTTTCCTCGCCATCTCTCGACACTCCCTTCCACATGTCTAAGCATTTTAATGACATATGCTCGCAGGCTTTCTCCAGCCGAGCTGTATTAGTGGAGCGTGGCATCCTCAGAGCAACATGGTGTGCTTGTGTGTGTGTGTGTGTGTGTGTGTGTGTGTGTGTGTGTGTGTGTGTGTGTGTGTGTGTGTGTGTGTGTGTGTGTGTGTGTGTGTGTGTGTGTGTGTGTGTGTGTGTGTGTGTGTGTGTGTGTGTGTGTGTGTGTGTGTGTGTGTGTGTGTGAGAGGGAAGGAGGGAGGGGGTTAGGAAGAAGAAGGGAAGATGGAGGAGGGGATGGAGGGATGGGGATCTGAGGTGGTGATGCTGTTAGAGAACAAGAAGTCAGAAAAGGGCATTTGTCGGTCTGCGGAGGGATTCTCTTTCTTTCTCCATTTTCATTATAAATAATGATGTAAATGAAAACATATTTTCCTTTCTCAAAGTGGCAATTTGCCTTTGTAACGACCAAGTCTGAGCTTGCATCTTTTTCATCCCCTCTCCTCCTTTCCTCTCATTCCTGGGTTGATAATTTCCACTTTATTTCCATTAGGCTGTTTGTTCACAGCGGTCTGTCCCTGTAATTGATTAGAGCTGTCGGTCTAACTGTTGCGGCAGGCCGTCTCAGCCAGGCAAACAGCCCCCACATCCAACCCCCTCCACCCTCCTTACATTGAAAGCTGCCTTACTTTTAGAGATGGGGAGGGGGGGGGTATTACAATGATGACATACAGCCCCCTCCCAGCAGCGATAGAGTTGTGACATGTTGGAGACATGCAGCCCTCAAACCATGGGAGTCCAGTTTGAAATCTGGTTCATGTATCGGTGAGTGCCACCACAGCTCCCGCTCCATCATTAATGCAGGGATAACAGATTCTTGAAGCAACAGCCCACTCTCTCGCTCTTTCTCTGTGTATGCGTGCGTGTGTATGTGTATGTTGTGGACGGGGACAACAATTACGTGTAACCATCTCTAACACTTGTTGACACACTAGCCCCAAGAAATCCAGGATGTGAAACACACAATGTCTCCTTTGGTTAACACCCTCCTCATTTCGCAACAATACAGAGGGACAGATCAAGTGTATACTCGCTCCATGTCTCTGATACCCTTTGCCTGTTACCTGCTGTGGCTGATGAAAACAGAGCATCAGTTACATGTTCCAATTCATCATCCCACCTCATTAACTGTGGAAAGCATCGGGGTGACTTTCCAGTTTAGTAAATGGTCAGTTCACTTTGCACCCTAATTGGACTCAAGCCTTTTGATGGGGTATGGTTTCTCACTTTTTTCATCTTTCTTTGCTAGAGAGAGATGGGTCAGAATAAACGTGTGGCGAAACGATGAAGTAGATGCCATTTCCTGAGGAGGCCATTTGTACAGGCGCATAAAGAGAGACCACAAAATCTTCCCTTTCTGATCTCCTACCCCTGGATACTGATCTCTGATCTCCTACCCCTGGATACTGATCTCTGATCTCCTACCCCTGGATAATGATCTCTGATCTCCTACCCCTGGATACTGATCTCTGATCTCCTACCCCTGGATACTGATCTCTGATCTCCTACCCCTGGATACTGATCTCTGTCTGTGTTATTCTCTTTCTGTACCACACGTCTGCTGGTTTTAACATGAAAGGCACTTGTTTGTCAGCCTTCAAAGAGCTGCCGAGGCACTGAAAGTTACTTGTGTTTTCGGGTTGTTCATTCCCCATTTTTCTCCCAATATGGAGGTGATCAAGAGATGCACAGCAGAGTTGAAGCAATGATGGCTGCTTTTGGGAGAATAATTACAGTTCACACTACAATGATGCAAGGGCCCACACAGGCACTGCTCATTAGTGTTGTTCTGGTACTTTGGCTCATGAAAGCAAAGTATGTTTTCAGTAGGGAATTCAGTATGAATGAACACACTATGAATACCTATGGTTCCGTACAAATAACAGAAAGGATTTGGGTTGAAACGATCCTAGGTAATAGGCTGCCATGGAAGAAAAGAGAAAATAGGGGGACAAGATGACATTTGGCAGTTAGAGAGCAGCAGTAGAGGAGGAGTGACGGCAGACTCCAAGCCATTAACTCCCCACTCTGTGTGGAACAGGCCCATCTGGAAGAGACTCTCTGGGCTGCGGGACATCCAACGTTTTCCGTCGTAAATCTCCACCACGGCGCTGTGTCTCCCTTAATCCAAACGAGTCCGTCAAACTAGCCCGAGTTTCTCCGGCTGCAGCCCTGAAAAGTGCCTTTTAATGAAAGACTGTTAATAATTCAAGCTGGTACCCATGAACACAAAGACCTGGAGAAGTTTAAGGACACTCGGAGGAGGTGAGTGGGGGATTTGTGACACCTCTGAACATGCCACAGTGCACTGCCATGATCAACTTTGGATGCCCTTCTGCGTTTTTTATGTCCTGTCTTGCTAGTGTCACACAGCATTGGCATGGGGGCATGCACCACCCTGCACCATTATTCAAAAGTCATACAAGGGTATTTCAAAACCCATCCCACTTGGCACAGATGTCAGTTTAACGTCTAGTAAAAAAAAAATCTAAATTCCCTTGATTAATTTTCTCTAATCCAATCAGTTTTCCAAGTTGATTCAAGGTAATCACATATATTTGTGTTGTTGTTATTGAAATGATGTGGAAACAATGTTGATTCAACCATTTTTTCCCCAGTCAGATTTTTATTTTCTTACTCCTCAACTATGAGCAAAATAGTGTCCAACATCACAGAAACCCAACGTGAGAGTCACACTGCTATGAGTCAGATAGGCAAACAATGTTTAGTAATACAATTAGCATCCAACGAAAGGAGAATAATCTCATTTGCTCTCAATCACACAAAAACACACATGCACATCCCTAGCCCGGATTAGGACTGCAAGCTTCAGACACGTTTAACTTGTGACAACAATCCCCCCTTCCCTTTGAGTTTTTTTCTCTCCCTCTTCCAAGCAGGAGATAGCTTTGTTTACCTTGGTGAGGTATTGTATTCTGATGTTCTTAATCAGACCAACAATTAGATAACATAGACTTCAGAAGGGAGAGAAAAATCCCCAGGAGTCATTGTGGAAAACTGGAACAGTTGGCTTACCTAAATACCTCCAAACGTTACTTTACTGTTTACCGGGGAACCTAAGATGCCTCTTTCTTGTTATTAGTATTATTGTTCTTTTCCCCCCCATCATTCTGTGAGCATCAACAGCAACCTACACCCTCCCTGAGAGTGATCCTTTCAGACACACGACTTTGTCAAACACTCATTTCAAACATAGCTAGAGCAGAAATACATACTTCCACCTCACACATATCTGAGAAAAACTTCTCCATTATACGACTCTCGAAATGTCTTAGCTAAAATAGCCCTCAAATGGCAGCAACATACCATGATTCTATCTGTGCCCTTCTGAGCGAAGTCTACACCTGGTTTAATGATCACACCACAGGCCAACTAGAGGTCTTGCAATTGATGGTGAATTTCAGAGGAGCTATTCCCTGCTGTAGCCCTTCCTGTTCTTTCAGAAGTGCAGTTGTTGCATATCCACCAAGCTATCTGGCCCATTGTTATATCTTGTATAAGAGCTACCATCCACTCATTCGTCATTGCACTCATCCATCTGTGGTAACATTATCACTTTAGATAAGGCTACAATAAACTGCACTCTGCTTTTAAGTTTCTCTCTATCCCTCTAATCCAATCTCTGACATAGAGTCTGTTTATCATCGGCCTGCCGGAGCATCCTCTGTGTCCCTCCACTTCCCCTTACACAGGAAATAATGGACGACCCTGGTAGGGTTGGAGGGTAATAAAGGAAATATATATATACGTATCTTTAAAAATATATATATGTATTTATATGTGTATGTATGTATGTATGTGTATGTATGTATACATATATATAAATATATATACATATATATATACATATATACACATTTATATATACATATATATACATTTGCAAAAAAATATATGGGGGATTGGAAGTGATGCAGACAATTACATTGATGGAAGCTACAATCTATCTGCAATATTAAAGCTGATCCACCCCTTATAAAAATAAAAATAAAAATAGAATAATAATAATAATAATAATAATAATGGACGACCATTCTCCCTGCCTACGCTTAGGTCTTCCTCCTTCAATGTTTTGTTCGGTCTCGCTCAGTGTTAGAGCCAGGCCTGTTTGTTTGGTCTCGCTCAGTGTTAGAGCCAGGCCTGTTTGTTCGGTCTCGCTCAGTGTTAGAGCCAGGCCTGTTTGTTTGGTCTCGCTCAGTGTTAGAGCCAGGCCTGTTTGTTCGGTCTCGCTCAGTGTTAGAGCCAGGCCTGTTTTGTTCGGTCTCGATCAGTGTTAGAGTCAGGCCTGTTTGTTCGGTCTCGCTCAGTGTTAGAGCCAGGCCTGTTTGTTCGGTCTCGCTCAGTGTTAGAGCCAGGCCTGTTTGTTCGGTCTCGCTCAGTGTTAGAGCCAGGCCTGTTTGTTCGGTCTCGCTCAGTGTTAGAGCCAGGCCTGTTTTGTTCGGTCTCGCTCAGTGTTAGAGCCAGGCCTGTTTTGTTCGGTCTCGATCAGTGTTAGAGCCAGGCCTGTTTGTTCGGTCTCGCTCAGTGTTAGAGCCAGGCCTGTTTGTTCGGTCTCGCTCAGTGTTAGAGCCAGGCCTGTTTGTTCGGTCTCGCTCAGTGTTAGAGCCAGGCCTGTTTGTTTGGTCTCGCTCAGTGTTAGAGCCAGGCCTGTTTTGTTCGGTCTCGCTCAGTGTTAGAGCCAGGCCTGTTTTGTTCGGTCTCGCTCAGTGTTAGAGCCAGGCCTGTTTGTTCGGTCTCGCTCAGTGTTAGAGCCAGGCCTGTTTTGTTCGGTCTCGCTCAGTGTTAGAGCCAGGCCTGTTTTGTTCGGTCTCGCTCAGTGTTAGAGCCAGGCCTGTTTTGTTCGGTCTCGCTCAGTGTTAGAGCCAGGGCTGTTTGTTCGGTCTCGCTCAGTGTTAGAGCCAGGCCTGTTTGTTCGGTCTCGCTCAGTGTTAGAGCCAGGCCTGTTTTGTTCGGTCTCGCTCAGTGTTAGAGCCAGGGCTGTTTGTTCGGTCTCGCTCAGTGTTAGAGCCAGGCCTGTTTGTTCGGTCTCGCTCAGTGTTAGAGCCAGGCCTGTTTTGTTCGGTCTCGCTCAGTGTTAGTTTGTTCGGTCTCGCTCAGTGTTAGAGCCAGGCCTGTTTGTTCGGTCTCGCTCAGTGTTAGAGCCAGGCCTGTTTTGAGGCGTTATAATTAAATCAGGTTTAAGGGTAGTCTCCTTGCCCAGTATTGTTAGCCAGAGTGAGCACTGCTATTTAGCATTGGGTGCTGGCCAAGGGAAAGGGGCGAACTGCGATGACTCCGGTGTGCCTCTGTGATTTGCACTAATGTCCCCTAGGGATTGAGCAATGACCACTGTCAATTCACCCGGGAGGCCTGCCAGATTGAAACCCCTGCCAACAGATTGGAAAGGATAGCATATCATTTAACCGCCCGATCGTGAATTAACAATTTTTTTCGCCTGGGCCTGGCAAAAAATGATCTCCACAATATTAAATTGCTCTTGAACTCCAGCTCCAAATACAAAAAGAGAGTGGTGTGAAAAGTGCTCTTGAAGCTACAAATCCTTAAAGAAATATAAATACCAACTCCAATTAATTACAGTTTAATTTTCAATGTTTACACTTTCACAATGTTTACAATGTTTAATTTACAATGTTTACACCTATTCATTTCTGAAACCACCTTGAAGTGGCATGGCGATAAACTAAGGACAAATCATATAAAGTAGAGGATGGGGCTGAGACATAATATGTGGTGATTACTTATAGCTGATCCTGAGTCTGAAAACCAGTTATTACTGCATGTAAAAATAGACCTCTTTGTTCCATGTGGAGAGGACTCAGTGAATACAAGCTAATTCGTATCAGATACATCAGAGAGACTCTCAATCGATATGGGACCTTGAGTGTGATGGGTTGTATTAATTTTCAGTGTGAGATGGATTCAAACTTGGATATATACTTCAGAAGATCACCCCCCAACCACAATATTCAAGCAGCAGTGGTCTACTCAGTAGCGCCCCCTGAAGGACATATTGTGAAAGGGAGGCATATGCGTTGGCAGATTGCTCTTTGGTAACTCAGGGAGAAGACTGATGAGGACGGAGTGGGATGGTAAACAACTCCATAATGACACAGAGCCACAGGCCTTACAGTAGAGGCTTGTCTGGGGGCCAATGGGATATTTCTGTCTAAGCACCAACCAAGCGCTCCATCTGACATGTTTCCAAAGCCTGGTGTCAAACGCTCCTACATTTCCTGCAACAAACATGCTAATTAGGCTGGAAGAAAACTGGCATCATGCCACCGTTGGTTGGATATGGTAGATGGGCAGCTCTGTCTAACTCTAATACCAGCCTTCTGATCATGACTACTGAATGGCCTCTCCCTCAATTGCCTAATTGTCTTAGTAGGACAAGCAGGTGGCTCAACCCCCCCGTTTGGCAGCTAGTGAAACACTATCCACATCAACAAACTGATGAAGGGGATGAGGCCCGACACTATTAGGCCTCCTGATTGACAAAGCCTACATAGCCCCCAGATTTAAAAAGTTTAGAATGAAGAAAAAGATCAGCGAAAGCTGTTGTGTCTGATGTGCTTTGCTGAATAAAACATTTTTCTTGATCAGTGCTGGATTAAATAGTTGCTGAAAGAATAGAGCCTCTCTTAACAATTACTGTATGCCTGGTTCCCACAGACAACTCTGTTCCCAGCGGCCTCTAGTTTAAAAAAGTATAATCCAGTTGAATTGACCCCGACTGAGCAGGAATGAGTTGGGCATACTCCAAACAGCCAATAGTGCCAGTGGAACATTACAGAAGGGCTCTATCTGTTAACCATATCCAGACCCCCATGACCCCCATGTTCTATCAGAGGCCATCACCTGCTGTCACTGCTGTCCGCTACAAGGCATCACTGGGAGAAGCGAGCTATATATTGCCGCTGTTCTGTTGTTTCCAGATAGATGCATGTGTGTTGTACTGGCAGGGAAGCACACACATATTTAACCACAGGTGAGTTTGCAAGGCGCTCCTTTCTTTCCTGATTCCCCATATACAAGTCAAAAGGCTAATTTACATGTATACTGAACAAAAATATAAACGTAACGTTGAACAATTTCAGCGAAGTTACAGTTCATATAAGGAAATCAGTCAATTGAAATTAATTAATTAGGCCCTACTCTATGGATTTCACATGACTGGGCAAGGGCACAGCCATGGTTGGGCCTGGGAGGGCATAGGCCCACCCACTGGGGAGCCAGGCCCAGCCAATAAGAATTCGTTTTTCACAACAAAATGGCTTTATTGTAGACAGAAATAATTATCAGTTTCATCAGCTGTCCGGATGGCTGGTCTCAGACGATCCCGTAGGTGAAGAAGTCGGATGTGGAGGTCCTGGGCTGGTGTGGTTACACACGGTCTGCGGTTGGGAGGCTGGATTGGGCGTACTTCCAAATTCTCTAAATCAATGTTGGAGGCGGCTTATGGTAGAGTAATGAACATTCAATTCTCTGTCAACAGCTCTGGTGGACATTCCTGCAGTCAGCATTCCAATTGCACGCTCCATAAAAACTTGAGACATCTGTGGTAATGTGTCATGTGACAAAACTGCACATTTTAGAGTGAACTTTTATTGTCCCCAGCATAAGGTGCACCTGTGTAATGATCATGCTGTTTAATCAGCTTCCTGGCAAAGAAAAATGCTCACTAACAGGGATGTAAACTAATTTGTGCACAAAATATGATAGAAATAAGCTTTTTGTGCGTATGCAACAATTCTGGGACAAAAACTTTACATGTTGCGTTTATATTTTTTTCAGTATATATTGCCGCACAAGGCTTGCAGGCATAATTGGTGTTGCACAGCAGTACACCTGCAACTCCGACACACATACACACACATGCTCTAACAAGCATACCGATACGCACAGAACAAACACATACGGCTAGCTTGCATCGGCCAATTTAAAAGACATTTCCGTCTCTGGTAGGTAACACTGGCATGAGAGAGGGAGAACAGATAGAGAGAAATGGAAGGCGGGAGAGAGAGAGGTAGAGACAGCCGAGTTCATCCAGGTGTAATATTGGGTTGTCCCAGAAACTTCCCACAAAACACTCTGAAGCTGTTATCAGATCAGAAACCCAATTCCTCAAGTGCCTCCTATGCCGAAACACCAAATGCATCTTCCATCCTCCCTCCAACACGGCCTGTAACAATCCTGTCAATGCATTTGCTAGGTGGCTTACTCACAAATGCTTCAGCCGCTTCCAGGATACACAACATTATGTCGGCAGCAGTAGGCAGCGAATAGGAGGGCATGCAATTTACCCAAGGTAATGACTCCAGATCTGCACTGATAACAATATCGATGCGGGGAGCAGCTTTTTTCCCGCTCTGAAATAGAAATGGGCAGCGAATCGTGAAAATACATATGTGGATTGTTATTTTGAGGCAAAATCAGGAGTTCTCAAGAACATAAAAGACAACCATAACACATTAGAACTATAATTTTTGAACTCTACAAAGTGGATTGAATGGCATTATTATGTGCCATTGATAAATCAATAGAAACAGTGCTCTGAATCCTAAAATGTAGTGTATAGTGTCAAGCTGATCATATCTGCACACATTTTCGATATGATACATCCTAAACTATATAATTGAAAGGAATGTCTCTTTACTAAAGGGGAGGAAATCAAGTTAAATTTGGGATCGGTGTCCCTATACCGGGATGGTTGTGCTAATGTGCACTAACGTGATTAGCATGACATTGTAAGTAACAGCAAACTTTCCAGGACATAGACATGTCTTGTATGGGCAGATAGCTTCAATTCTTGTTAATCTAACTGCACTGTCCAATTTACAGTAGCTATTACAGCGAAAAAATACCATGCTATTGTTTGAGGAGAGTGCACAACAACAAAAAACTTTTAGCACGGCAATTGGTTTGATACATTCACCTCTGAAGGTAAATCATGTACTTACATTCAGTAGTCTTGCTCTGATTTGTCATCCTGGGAGTCCCAGAGATAAAATGTGGAATAGTTTTGTTTGATAAAATCTATTTGTATATTCAAATGTAGGAAATGGGTTCTACAGTTTGAACCCATGCTGTCTCTGGCTCCCCACCCACCCCGCCCGGCCATCTAGATGTGTGAAAGTTAGTGTATAAGCTAATGAACCATCATGTATGAAATTCCTGGGAGTGTGTAAACTTACATTTTGTTGTACCATATAATTTTTGTATGCTCTCTATAGTTATGTACTTGAAAATGTATCAACTGACCAATTCGGCACATTTGGGCAGACTTGAAACAAAATATTGTCCAGTATTGCAATGCTTCACTGGATCAATCTGCAACTTTGCACACACACACTGCTGCCATCTAGTGGCCAAAATCTAAATAGTACCTAAACTGCAATATTATATTATGGGCTTTCTCTTGCATTTCAAATATGATGGAGAAAAAAAATAGAAAACGCATGTTTTTTTGTTTGTATTATCTTATTTTCTCCTACATGTCAATTTAGGTCTTTTTTTTAAAGGGTCAGATCCTTATTAGCAACTGATGACCAAGCTACACTCAAAGTCATAGCATTACTTCCATTCTACTACCTCCTTCCCACCCCTTTTTTCCGCCCGGCAACCCCCTGCACAGGAACAAGGAGGTAGGCACTGGTAGGCACTTTTGACCAGCTGTGCCACAAAGACACTGCCGGAACAGAAGCGTGGTGTACGACCCGCCTTACTCCAGCTCTGTTGACCTCCCCTGCCAAGCCGCTGCACTCGGCTCCCACTGAGAGGGAATAACATCGCCTGTTGTTTCCCGTGCATTAGGCTGCAATTTAGAACCCATTAATCCCCTCTTTAATCTGTCAAAAAAATCCTGACTGTGCTCAGAGAAGGCAGCTGCCTCCCAGTGTGCCCGTCTTCCCCCTTCTGCCATCTCCCTGTATCCTAACACTCCTTATGAAAGGCAGACAGGCCAAGTAGGGTGCTGCCCCATCTCTTCAAGGAAAGAGGGGGAATAGGGGAGAGGGTGGGATGGAGGAGTGTGGGTTGGTGCTAACTCCACAGGTGACCTCATGATCACAACAGCATCTGGTTGAATTACTTAACATTACGCCCAGCAGACACGTAATCCGGGATAATGCCCTTTTGCCAAGAGTGTTCCAATCTGGATAAATTCATCCCCTAGGAATGAGATCCAAGAGCAAAGTCTCAGAAAGGGAGAGAAGGCGAGGCTGGGGGTTGGAGTGCATATTGGAGTATGTCATTCTGAATGGTAGGTAGGTGGTCTTTGGAGTATACTTAAGAACAGTGATGCCATTGGTGAATTGTAATGAACTCCAGGAAACACTGCTTAAGAGGAAGCGGATCATTGCCTGGTTTGGAAGAATAGTTTCCAAACAAATCATTTTCCTTTCCCCCCTGACCGGAATCCGACTTGAAGAGATTCAGTCCATTTAATCGGATGAAGCAGTCAGATACATTAGGCGGCAGGTAGCCTAGTGGTTAGAGCGTTGGACTAGTAACCAATAAAGGTTGAAAGATTGAATCCCCGAGCAGACAAGTTAAAAATCTGTCATTCTGCTACTGAACAAGGCAGTTAACCCACTGTTCCTAGGCTGTCATTGAACATAAGAATTTGTTCTTAACTGACTAGCCTAGTTAAATAAAGGTAATAAAAAAATATTTAGAGAGTAGAGAAAATTGCATGTCTCTGAATTGATCTCTTACTTACGGTATACTTGTTTTGCGTCTGCTAAAGGCCTATGATGCAAGCATAAAGATACATGATGCACTTCAATTAACTACAAAGACAACCGCTGATTAAAATGCAATAGCTTTAATTAAACGGTAACTCAATGATCTAATTACTCTAACCACGTGTAACAAAAGCCATAACCTATTGTCAATCATCAATGAATGTAAAAAAAACTAAAACAATGCCTTTTACTCTGAAGGCAAAATCCTACTAAAAAATGTCTATTGACCTAGCATAAACCCATAACCTTATCTAATATTATTGAAAATAACATTTTGTCAAAGGACCCCTTTGAAGACCTATCCATTGCTAACCACTGGGACCAAGAGCCAAAGCTTTCTAGAGACAGCTTCTGATTATTTATTCATATGTTTACTACCAGAAATATCCTTTGGGAAACGTCAGGCTGGATTGGATTAGGGTTAATCTAGCATGACACAGAAATCAGCAGGGGTCATGGGCGACTGAGGTGACTTATGACGCTAGCCTCGATGGTACACAAAGCACAAACAAGGAAACAAAGGTTGGCTTACAACGTCACACCCCAATGGAGGACATCAATATCAATCTCCTGTGGAGACGTGACCTGGCAAAGGTTAATGTCCTTACAGCATGTGCCGTCAAAGAAGAGCGAGTGAAGAGTTAAGATATAGGAAGGACACATGGTATATCTTCTATCTTCTTAGCTACCATCTTTGACCACAGACAACATGAAGGTAGACCACAGCAGGAGCTGGGTGAGAAAGTCTATATGATGAGCAAAGTAGGGAGCCTGAAAGCATATGTAAAAAATATAAATTAATTTGTTTTAGCTTGTGGTTGAAATGGCAAAATCTATTAATTACAATTGGATTATGGTGTCATAATCCATGCATTTACAAGGGGTTTAACACATGCATTGCTTACAAATAACTACTTAGAATGCAGAATGATGCAATAAAATGGAGACAAAATTGGCCAATGTCGTTTTGGGATGATTTGTATTGTGAAATGTGATGATTTTTTTTCTCTTTTAAAGAAGCAAAGAGATTTATTCCAAAATCTCGAAAACCAAACATGACATTGTGTTGACATTTAATTATGAAGATATTAGGAATTTGGTATCAAAGCTTGTGTTCCGTGAAAAGCGGGTTTAGGTTCAGAATAGGCAGGCCGTTAACAGACAGCAGCAAATGAAATAGAGGCTTGTGGTGTGCTAAGACCTTCTTTCCAGGGTTAAGAAAAAGCTTAGTGTCATGGCAGGGTGGTGACTTAGCACTAGGAGATCTAGGAGTGTGCTTGTGAGCTGGGAAGGAGGGAGGAAGACAGAAGACAGAGAGGGAGAAGGAGAGAGAGAGAAATGGAGTCCATTGCTATGCTGCACTGCCCCCAGTGTGCAAACCCGAGGCCAGCAGAATGATTAGACGTGTTGCCTATAAGTACTATCCAAGGAACCACTGGACAGTTTGCTGATGGATTTAATAAGGAGGCCAGCAATCTGGGTCTAGTTTGAGAGAGAGAGAGTCACTCCATATACCTCTGTGTGGTTATTCAGTTCCAGTCTGCCACAGGGACAGTCACATCCAGTACAAGACTCTATTCTTAAATAGGCTCCCTCCACAGGGACTTTCTGTACTCAGAAATTCCAGCACCATTTCCCTGACAGCAGAGATGGTGTTCAATCACACTGTACCCCGCAAGAGAGCCAGGGATAGAGGGGAAGAGAGAGAGACAGACTATGTCTTGGGATAGGTTTTGCCTGCGGTGACTGCCTTCTTTGGGGACATTCTTTCAGGATCCTCCTGGCTCACATCGTGTCCTCCTGGCTCACTTCGTCAGTTGCGGACCAGGCGAGTGCCATGGAGTGGTTGAAGAAAAGGTGACTTACAAACAGTACAGGCAGGATTCTCTCTCTCTCTCTCTCTCTCTTCTCTCTCTCTCTCTCTCTCTCTCTCTCCTCTCTCTCTCTCCTCTCTTCTCTCTCTCTCTCTCTCTCTCGCTCTCTCTCTCTCTCTCTCTCTCCTCTCTCTCTCTCTCTCTCTCTCCTCTCTCTCTCTCTCTTCTCCTCTCTCTCCTCTCTCTCTCTCCTCTCTCTCCTCCTCTCTCTCTCTCCCCTCTCCTCTCTCTCTCCTCTCTCTCTCTCTCTCTCTCTCTCTCTCTCTCTCTCTCTCTCTCCTCTCTCTCCTCTCTCTCTCTCTCTCTCTCTCTCTCTCTCTCTCTCTCTCTCTCTCTCTCTCTCCTTGGCCTCACAATTGCCTCCGTCCCTTCATAAAATAGATAGTTTTCTCATGTTTTCTGCTGACAGTAGCTGTCGACATAATCCGAGTAACAATTTGTAAAACTAGAATTAGCAACAGGGTGGCGTGTTCTCTACCAGAGATTGGCAAAAGGCAAGGAGAAGCACGTTGTTATCTCCTGTTTACCTGGCAGGGCGTATATTATTTTATATTATGGTAATAACAAATGGCTGAATTGCGGAGCAATCTCGCTCCTGTCTGCATTATCTGAGATATGTGCTGGTTGGTTTTTAGTTGTTTTTCCCAGAACTGAAAGCATCACCTGTAATGAGGGAAATAAAATATCATGCTGGTAAAATAACTGGGCACACAGAGCTGATGTATGGAGATCTATGCAGCGATGTGATTGGAATGTACAATCTGTCTATATGGTATATCATCATCAGGTAGTTTGTAAATTGTCAGCTTCTTAGCTTAAAGGAGAAAAAATTGTTCGCGCCAGTCAATTTGCACATGCAGTGAAGGACACAAATTAGGCCGACACCTAATGTTACAGTCTAAACGTGTCCAACTGAAACTTATTTCCAGAGTACAATGATCTCAGAAAAAAAAAATCTGGTCATGAAGAAATAACCATTAACTGTGGAATACAGTCTCTATAGCTACTACGTACTTTCAATCTACTTCACAGGACACCAGTATGTTCGTGTCAACATCCCAGGATACACTTACACACGCATAACAACAGATACAACAGACAACCTCCTCAGATGTGATGTACAACTCCTGAACCAGCAGTACTGAGAGCAATATTAACAGCTTTAGTACCATAGTCAACGTCAAATTAGTGGGTTGTGTAAGTGCATCCGAACATAGTTTTTTGCCACTTGAACATACGCATACATAATTTCTAGACATTGAAAAGGGCACAATAGAATGTTTTTGAAAGCGAAAACAAGCTTGACCTTTTCTATCATTTGAATGATTTACTTGATTTCTCTCTGTGTGATCTAGAGAACAAGGGGAAATACAATTCTGGAGAACAAATGAAGCGTGGATAACGACCTCTGCTGAAAATGTCCCAGCCTCAAAGCTGTCAGATTCACTTCAATGTGACACAAACTAGAAAGACTTGGTTTCCTCTTTCTCCTGTTGATTTTGAACAAAAGGTTATGCCTCTCTCTATATCTGACACGCACACACACACACACACACACACACACACACACACACACACACACACACACACACACAGACACAGACACAGACACAGACACAGACACAGACACAGACACAGACACAGACACAGACACAGACACAGACACACACACACACACACACACACACACACACACACACACACACACACACACACACACACACACACACACACACACACACACTCACACACACACACACACACACACACTGAGAGAGCTGAGGGTCAGAACCCTGCTTAGATGGCTGCCCAGCGTGAGGGGTCAAACTTTGAAAAGAAGCTGTGATAGCTCCGCTGACCCTGACGCACTCTGGGATGAGCTCCTGCTCCCTTTGTGGGTCAGTTACCATGACCATGTAGGAGCTAACACACCAGTGGCGGTCGGTGCCGTTTAAGAAGAGGGAGGATTATTAAATGTTTTTATGAGTATGGCCTTATTTCTATTACAGCATATTGGATGACAGTCCTTCATGTTCCATTCACCCTGTTCGATGTAACATCGATAGGTTTAGGCTACTAGATAATACTGAAGTTTTCCCTGTACCCATCATGAGGTTGCTACAACCTAGCCTATGAATGAAAATTTACCTACGTAGATAATTTTGTGTAATCAAGGTGACAGATAGTGACACATTCAATACCGCCTTGCTCACTCTCGCCTGCATCTAGCTCATCTACACTTGCATTTGCAAATGTGATTTTCTATTGAACAAATTCAGGTATTTTCGTTCTGTTTGCTTCCATTTAAGAAACATCTGAATTTAAAAAAATTAATTATGAATTGTCAGAATGATCACACACAAACACAGTTCACTTTCATAGCAGCCACATGAACACAGCATGATCAATTTGCTTGTTGTATATATAATTCCTTCACGCAACTATCTACATGCTCTCCTCCTCTCACATTTTTCCTTCGCTTGTGGACTTCAGCACACAACACATCAGCTGTCTGTGACCAGGCAAAATAACCTTTCCAAGCCAAACCTTCATATCATTACTGCTATAACTGCTACACACAGCCTACATCGTTGTCACGTCATAGTCAGTTACTAGAACTAACATGTTAGTAAACCCGCTAGCTACAATCATGCAGTACAGCCAGAAAGCAGTTTAGCAGTTACACCGGTGGGCCCCAGTGGCAATAAATGTATAAAACCAAAAGCTTACCTTGACTTGGAAGAGTTCCAGTGTTGGATAGCCATAGGCAGCTAGCTAACATAGCATCCGTCTCTGTTTGAGCCGGATGTTCAAGTAGTCTAAACTAGCTAGCTGCATTCTCTAGCTAAGTGAAAGTGAAAGTTCAAAAATGTACAAACAAATATAGTTTGCTCTCTCTCGCGCGCTTCTCCCTAATTTGAAAAGAAATGAATTTGTTCATAACTGTTCAACTACTGTCTTGCTCTCTCTTTAAGTCAACAACTCACCACATTTTATGCACTGCAGTGCTAGCTGTAGCTTATGCTTTCAGTTGTAGATTTATTCTCTGATATTTTGATTGGGTGGACAATATGTCACTTCATGCAGCAAGAGCTCTGATAGGTTGGAGGACGTCCTCCGGAAGTTGTCATAATTACTGCGTAAGTTTATGGAAGGGACTGAGAACCATGAGCCTCCTAGGTTTTGTCCTGAAGTCAATGTACCCAGAGGAGGACAAAAGCTAGCTGTCCTTCGGCTACACCATGGTGCTACCCTACAGAGTGCTGTTGAAGCTACTGTAGACCTTCATTGCAAAACATTGTTTTAATCAATTATTCGGTGACATGTGAATATATTTAGTAGAGTTTAAACTAAAAAGGATCACGTTTTTAATGTTTAAATATTTGTATTTTTATAAAATTCACTGAGGAGTATGGTCCTCCCCTTCTTCCTCTGAGTAGACTCCACTGACACACACTCTCCCTACTCTTAGTGACCACAGAGGAGTAAACACACTCCCTCTACTCTCTTAGTGACCACGGAGGAACAAAAACACTCCATCTACTCTCTACCTGCTCTCAGTCCAGCCACATCTCACCCACCCGACATAGTGAAGTTTACAGAATTCTCAAAGGTTACTGACAGCGAGAGTTACATTGTTTTCCAAAGACAACCACCTGCTGGCAAGTAGGGGAAACAACCAATCCATCCATCTTCATTTCTAATACACTGTCTAAGAATGAAATCACCTGCATATTTAGTCCAAGGGGATTGTGTTGTTCAGAGTGCTCTATATTTTCTGACCAACCGCCGGCACATCCCCAGCAAAGACATGGTCACAGGTTCAAAATAATGTGAGTTGCGCAGAGCGAGCGCTTCGCCAAGCTGGGATGTGAGCACTCAGAGGAGCTTGTCTGATGATGTTATTCAGTCTGAATCGGCACAAGCCATGATGAACTCCTGAGATAGGATAGCACCGGCTACAAATGTTAACAGCTATAAACACAAGTATTCCGTTATTATCCAGCAGTTTCTTCCCCATATAGCACAGTGACATATCATTGAGGCAAAATGAGATAAATCTGACAGCATCAGGTCTGACAGCTTACACCAAAGACTACTTCAGATAAAATGCTCAAGATTCACATGCAGTCACCAACTAACACAGATAATAACAGAAAGATACTAGACAAATTCAGTGGATAAGAGGACCATAGCCATTTGACTTACCATGTCCAGAGATCCACAGGAAAACAACGACCCAGGGGATCATGACTGGAGAGGAAGAGGTTAACCTCTGAAACACAGTTTGTGTGTGAAATTGATGTTGGCACACACACACACACACACACACACAACAGTGCTCTTCTGTGCACTTCTGGATGAGTGCTACAGTCCCTCAATGATCTCCCTTGTGCCAGGGATATAGCTTTAACTCTTCTTTCCTCTCTTCTTCTCCTCCTTTTCTTTTTCTCTCTATGTCACTCTTCAGAGTTGCCAGTGGTCAGCTTTGCTTTGCTCTCCTGTTGATGTGTAGACTCTCTCAGTGTGAGCTCTCTCGTGTTCTCTCGCTCTTACACTCGCTCGGTCTCACTGCCTTTCCAGTGTCTCTACTCGTACCCCTACCCTCTCTCCCTCTCTCTCACGCTCTCTCTCTCTCACTCTCTCGCCCAATCACTCACCCAGTAGAGGCGCCTAGTAAGGCTCCACAATAAGACTCCTCCCTCCAGCTCCCACTCTCTTTCTCCTCTGTCTCTTTCTCTCTGCCTGCCTGGCTGTCTCAGTGCCTGTGTCGGAGCATGTGCCGGAGCAGGTCCGGCTGGGAGAATCAGCTCGCTCAAATCTCTGGGAACTGGGACTTCCATGGGAGGGGAGGCAGGCAGAAAGGCAGCTCCTCCAATTAGAATTAAAAGAGGACCAGCTTAGGCTGCACTGGCCGTGGATAACACAGACGTCCACAAACAAAAGTGCTGCTTTCAGTCCTGGCTTCCATCCTAACATGGGACTAGTATTCCACAGAATCAGATCTGGTTTTGAATCAGTGTGTTTGCCCCATAGAGCAATGAGGATAATGTAAACATATACATTAGAATTCAAAACCAATGTCCTATAATATTCATTAGTCTGCAATTTCTATCAGGAGTGATTTAGATTTGCAGTCCTTCATTGATTGAGCTCTAATGTAAAGGCTGTAAATCCCTCTAATGCAGTGCTTGCTAACAAGTCAGTTTCACCTTGTAAATATTAAAAGGAGCATTCTTTCTTCATCTTTTAACTTGCCTGGCTCAACCAGTTTCCTATAAGTGTGCATGGATAGAGCTACAGGGTTACTTATAGCTACTAGGTCAAGGAAACCTTCTTTATATTTGTATAAATTATTCAGCGATAATAACATTGTTTTTTACTGGCCTCTTAAAAATGAAGGTATAAGGAACTGCATGTGTGGATGAGGATATGCACTGTGAGTGTATGTGCCAGTGTGTGTGTTTCTGTGTGTGTGAAGCTGGGATATCATTTTGGAAGCTGGGATATCAACGGCAAAATGAACTTATTTTTTTACAACTCTGCAGAAAGATATTAGTTCACAGAGACTGAGCACGCAAAGTGCTGAGAGCCTGAAAAGGCAGAAAAACTATAGAATTTCCACCTTCTGTGAGAGAGTTTATTTGTAATCCTCATTGTAGTTTTGAACCTTGGGTGTTTGTTAGTTCTGACAATCAATGCTTTTATTTGGGCAGATTTCAAAATGAGAAACTCAGACAGATCACTCTTTCTACTCCAAGAAACAGAAGACAGGAATCAATATTGAACAGCAGCAGTTTTTGTAGTTCTTGCTGTTTTGTGTCCTTGATACACTTCCGTTGCTGCTAGTAGAAGGACACAGTACTCTGCCACAACTTCAATTCAGAAAATACCATATTGTGAAACTATGCATTCCAGTTGGCTTTCATATTCAACATTAAAGACACTTCATTCAGTGCAATGCATTATGTCCAATGTCCTGAAATGACTTGTCTACCATGACTAATGAAGTTGAGTGTGATAATAATTAAACATTCAAGAAAGCAAGCGATCGTCAGTCAATCAAAACAAAAATAGCATACAGTAGGATCAAATGTACCTTTATGTCGTGATCATTCATGTACGGACGGTAAGCAAGGCATGGGGTATAGACTTAATTTCTGTTTTATAAAGATGATTACATGAATGCGGTATTTACCCTATAATCCAATCAAAAGACCATGACAGGTGGTCTTTTCAACAGTAAGGGCTCCACACAGAAACATCACAACACAGTAGGAAAGGGACATAAACAGATTAGCATTTTTGTCTAATAATAAACTGAGCATCACACAGGAAACAAAACAACAATGGAGCCTACACTTGAAAGTGAAGCAAGGAGGCCAATAAGGCAAACCACAACCGACCAATCTGTATTGACCCAAGGTCCTGCATGATGCTGGCTGTCCTTTCCAGGTTTAATAACTTTTTTTTTACCACTGTCAAAAGGACATGAGGGGAAAACAGTGAAGACAGCGATGTTAATATCAACTCTTTCAGTAAATCTCCCATCATTTTAACTACAGGTCATTCCTACTATACTACTGAGTACTATACAAGTTACTGCAAGGTCATTCTATCTTAACCTGGTTACTGAGATCACCTTGCCCATGTAAACATCACAGTCATGCCTCAATACAAAACAACAACCCTGTATCAAAGTTGCATGTTATGCTTTGACAAAGGTATATGTGTGACATTAAGAATTTACACCACATTTTCCACAACTTGAATGTAGTGCTGAAATAACAAGCAGAAAAAAGGCTTGTCTAGAATCATAGAACTGGCTGTACTTGTACTTCCTAATAACCATTCTAGCATGAGAATATGCAACAGGTTCGTACTGTCAACAGTTGGCTTTGTTTATGTATGTGACAATATGGTCCAAAAACCCAGCTTTAGAACCATTTTCATGCCTGGGAAGAAACCTCCCAATTAATGAGAAAAGGTGTAAATGTTTAGAAAAAAATATACACATGCATAAAAAATTGCAAAACCCAAAAGCTTTAACACTTGAATGAGGAATTGATTTCCATTTTAACCAGGTTTCAGCACCAACAACATTATGTGAGCAGCAGGCAGACTTGCTTTCTCACTTGGAGAAATGGCAAATAATCTTATTTCTGCATACTATCTCGTTCCGTAATCTTAAGGTGCTGCACAACACATACATCTCCACCCCACTCGCAGTACGGCCCAGGGCATGGCGACAGCTCCAAACTCATTTCATTAATTAAGTAGAGCTGCTAAGTGACCTTTGAAACTTAAAGGCTTAAAAATTACCTGGAACAAATTGAGCATCAATGCAAAACTCGAATTCAGAGCAGATGAGTAACTGTGCAGCACTGAATGTCAGAATCGTCTACCAGGGAAGATATAATGCCACATTGGCATGGAAAATAAAAATGAAAGTCTCTGAATCCAACCTACGCTAACAAATATGAATTCAAGTCTATAAATCAATTCAGTCATAAAATGCTAACCATGAAAACCCCCTAAAACACATGAGATGTGTTTTGAAGATGTACTGTACACCTCTTAAGCTCAGGTTACTATAAACTCATTTTGGCTCTCTCCTTTCCTCTCAATACCAGATGAACTGTGAGGAGTGGAGACATTCCCACACTCAGTGACATAAAGATGATGGACAGGTCCTCAGTTTGAGCTAGATGGATAGTGGCATGCCTGTTTATTCATCTCGGGTCTGCATATCCCCTACTTGCCGCCGAAAAGCTCTTAACGCTTCTACGCACGTGTTCCTGTCGGTGTGTGTCGATGTGTGTGTGTCTGTGTGTGTGTGTGTGTATGTGTGTATGTGTGTGTGTGTGTGTGTGTGTGTGTGTGTGTGTGTGTGTGTGTGTGTGTGTGTGTATGTGTGTATTACCTCGGTGTGTTTCTAGCAATTTGTGTTCGAAATTAGTATATCAGCCTCTTGTCTTCAAGGAAGGACATCGGCTCAATCTTTGTCAGTCAGGTTCCCGGGAGGGGAGACGTCTCCAACCCAGATGTGTTTGATTCTCATTTTAATCAACCCTGTACAGCCTAGCAGCAGAGGTGCTAAATGAATGTAATTAATTAGGAGGGCAACAGATCAGGAAGCAGAAGACAGACGAGACCTCGCTTTCTCTCGGCGCGCTTTTTAAGATAAAGACATTGAGGAATGTTCAGGGATGTTGGGGCTTATTCTTGAATTAAGTTTTACCCTGCGACAAATAGGATATTGTGCCTGAATGAGTTATAATTTGTGTTAAGTATTAAAGTATTTTAATCATAGAGTTACCAGTGTCAAGGGCATAGTAGTCACACTCCAGGGAATTATTACAATGACTTTGCTGGTGGCTCTTCTGAGGCAGTCAGGCCCAACTTCAAGGCATCAATAGCAAACTCAACCGTTCTGAGACACAACCGTTCACTGCCTCCACTCCAGATGAGATCACACAGCCCCAGGCCTGGCTGTGCCACCCATCCACTTAACATTTGAATTGAATCTGCATTGCATTGAAGGAGATGCAGTTTTACATACTATGCAAAGACTGTATGGATTTGTTTACTTCGCCTGGTCTGATGTTAAGAGAACAATGCAGTGGTCAGCAACAGTCTGCACCTTGAGAGAACTCGTCACGTGTTCCCTCAAGGTGACTCCTTGACTCCTTGCTTGAGAGGAAAATGATAAAAATATTGTTTACATTTGAAAGACTGACTATCGACATATTCATTGCATGTATTATCCCTACAACTGCCCTCTCCTGACGCACAGCTGTAAACAACCACAGTGGGTTGAACTCAGGCTGTGGTAAGAACACTCTCTCTACATGGCAGTAAGAGAATACTGCTGATCTCGGTTAACGCTATGGTGGTACTGTAAATCAAAGTAGCTCTCTGAAACATTCATGCAGATGTTTTTAACCACTAATGTATTTTCAAATAGGTCTGATGTATTTCCCTACTCCATGAAAATGTGTCATTATTCAAATGCATGCTTGAACAAATGAGTTCAAGCATAAAAGTATTAATTGGCCTGCATGACATACCAAATGATATACTGTAATACAACATCACTGATATATTGTATAGTTTATCTATATGAATGTGAGTGAATGCATTGAGATCCTGTAGATACTTCAATATCCCAGTTCGTGTTAGAAAAGCAGATTGCATTGCAGTATTTGCTATTGAGTGAATATGGTAACTGTTTTTATACATATGTGGGGGGATGGAGGAGGTTCCACATACATTTAGAGGGGAAAATGCTGATGTTTGTGCCATATGGCATCAAAGCAAAACCCTGTAAAATACGCTGATTCAGCCAATTATTAGCATACATTAGTATTCAGTTTTGAAGTATTTTGCCACTGGTTGCAATTGAAAATGCAAAGTGAAGCAGCCAATACGCTCCATCTCCACACCTCTAAAGCAGCCGGCAGCCCTAAATCCACCCCTCACCCTCTCACACGTTACTCCTGAGATATGGAGGAATGCACTTAAAAACATAAGCAGGGGTAGTCGATCGCAATCTTAATTTATTTGAAGGTGCTAGCTGCACATGTGGGCATTTGTAGTAGTGTTTTTTTAAACCTCAGAACTAGAACTTCAAGAGAAAAACACACACAGAATACACCTACACTTCAAGGATTTATCATTAAAAAAATAATGCAAACATCACTATCCATTATAGTAGAATCTGCACTGATCAAAAATATAAACGCAACTTGTAAGGTGTTTGTTCCAGGTATTATGAGTTGAAATAAAATATCCCCATAGTGGCGGTGGGGTTACTGTATGGGCAGGTTTAAGCTACGGATAATGAACACAATTGCATTTTATCGATGGAAATTTTAATGCACAGACATACCGTGACGAGATCCTGAGGCCCATTGTGGTGCCATTCCTCCGCCGCCATCACCTCGTGTTTCAGCATGATGATGCATGGCCCCATGTCCCAATGATCTGTACACATTTCCTTGAAGCTGAAAATGTCCCAGTTCTTCCATGGCCTGCATACTCAGACCTGTCACCCGTTGAGCACGTTTGGATCGACGTGAGTGACAGCGTGTTCCAGTTCCCGCCAATATCCAGCAACTTCCCTCAGCCATTGAAGAGGAGTGGGACAACATTTCACAGGCCACAATCAACAGCCTGATCAACTATGTGAAGGAGATGTGACGCTCTGCATGAGGCAAATGGTGGTCACACCAGACAGTTTTTCTGATCCGTGCCCCTACCTTTTTTTTAAGGTATCTGTGACAAACAGATGTATTCCCAGTCATGTGAAATCCATAGATTAGGGCCTAATGCATTCATTTCAATTGACTGACTTCATTATATGAACTGAAATTGTTGCATGTTGCCTTTATATTTTTGTTCAGTATATTTAATAAATAAATAATGTTAACTAAGTAAGAAACCCATAATGTACAACAACACACAATGTCCCAAACATTTAAAAAATATAGTATATTTAATATAGATTCGTAGGAACCATCCTAATGACTGTAACTTTATCCAGACTTCTCTAAGAGACTAGTAAAGTGCATTTATATAAACAAGAACAGCATTAATATTGTCCTCATTTGCTGTTTCTGTAGACATCTTCAACAATGTAATAAGGTCAAATAAACTTTACTTATGTAACCAAAAACCTTAATATATGCATTCTTTTCCTCTCCTACAAGCTGGCCATAATGCTCCACGGGCTTTAATTGGTCCCGTTTCTTCAACAGCAATGAGGCAACCTCTAGTCTGCTTTGAATGTGACACAACAAACACCATGGTCCGTTCAAGAAAACAATCATCTGGTGTGAACTATAGTTCATTGTTGGTGGTTGTTTGTTGAATTAAGTTATACAGTAACCTATATCACCCTATTTTACTGTTATTTAAAACAATGAAGTATTTTGTCCTAGATGTCCTCAGCAACGAGTTCCAGACATTCTAACAGTGCTTAAGACAAATGCACCCTTAGGGCTCAGCTTTGAAAATATAGTCATCTGTACTGGTCATTCATTCTTTATTCTTCCGTACAGGATACAGCCTGGACTAAGAGATTTGCATTGACTACCCAATGACTCAGGAACCCGATGAGCAATACAGTGCCTTCAGAAAGTATTGGCAACCCTTGACTTTTTCTACATAAAATGTTAGTTGTGTTACAGCCTGAATTTAAAATGTATTAAATTGAGATTTTCTGTAACTGGCCTGCACACTATACCCCATAATGTCAAAGTGGAATTGTGTTTTTTGACAATTGTACATATTAATTAATGAATTTACTTTTAGTTATGGCAAGCCTAAATAAGTTTAAGAGTAAAAATGTGCTTAATAAATTCTATGGATTAACTCTATGCGCAATAATATTGTTAAACATGATTTTTGAATGACTACCTCATCTCTGTACCCCACACATAAAGTTATCGGTTTCTCAGTCGAGCAGTGAATTTCAAACACAGACTCAACCACAAAGAGCATCTACCTATTGGTTACCCATCTACCTATTGGTAAAATAATAAAAAGCAGATATTGAATATCCCTTTGAGCATGGTGAAGTTATTAATTATACGTTAGATGTGAAAATAAGTAAAAGAAGGAAGCTTGTGCAGAAAATATATTCCAAAACATGCATCCTCTTTGCAATAAGGCACCAAAGTAAAACTGCAAAAACTGTGGTAAAGAAATTAACTTAATTTCCTGAATACAAATCATTATATTTGGGGAAAATCCAACACAACACATCACTGAGTAACACTCCTCGTATTTTTAAGCATGGTGGTGGCTGCATCCTGTTATGTGTGTGCTTGTTATTGGCAAGGACTAGGGAGTTTTTTGGAATAAAACCTATTTGTCCTGTCCAAATCTTTCTAATAGACGGTAAGCTACTCCATGCCACATCCCTTAGTGACCTTAAGGGCTTTTTCAATGGGTGGTAGTACCATTTAGACCTAAGGAAAACATGACCCCGGACTCCAAAGTACAGTGATGACAGTAAAAATCTCATTTTCAAATTTTGCATTAACGTAAACAGAAACAGACAGGATGGCAAGAGTGGGGATCACAATAGGTCATATCTTGCTGTTAGAATAAGGCACTCGGCTGGCCTGCTGCTACTGCTGCTCGCTAGCCACAACCGATTATTGATCTTTACCTTTCCCTGGCTGTTTATACTAGAAAATACTTTCATATAATCATTGGTGCATAAAGGAATATTATCCTGCCCTGCCTTAAGAGTCCACTGTCCTTATTGTCTGGATTAAGCATGTGTTGTTTTCCTGTTTGTGTTAATCACATTTTCAAAGAGGGAGCCTTCTTTCTTCTGTGAAGGACACCAGCAATTTCTGCTAGGCAGGTGCAAACAATCCCATTAGAGATTGGGTATGCGTTCCATCTTAAAAACCTATTTTTCCAGGCAGAAGCAGCAGCCTTTTGCTACTGGTCCTCAATATGAGGAGAAATAAGTGAATAAGGCCAAGGTGACACCCATGTCGATGCATGTTCTCATTTCTTATTTCAGTGGAAGTATTCCATGAAGAAAACTTGTTTTTTAAAGTATGGTCTTTATATTCTGTATATTTATATTCAATCTATCCCTATCCCTATCTGCTGTCCCCGCTTGCTCAACATATCCACGATTGTTCCTGTACCCAAGAAAGCAAAGGTAACTGAACTAAATGACTATCACCCCATAGCACTCACTTCTGTCATCATGAAGTGGAAAATTACAATAAGTTTTAAAGTTTCTTCAAGTACTGTCGCAATAACCATCAAGCGCTATGATGAAACTGGATATCATGAGGACCGCCACAGGAAGGGAAGAACCAGAGATACCTCTGCTGCAGAGGATAAATTCATTGGCGCTACCAGCCTCATAAATTGCAACCCAAATAAATGCCTCACGGAGTTCAAGTAACAGACACATTTCAACATCAACTGTTCAGAGGAGACTGCATGAATCAGGCCTTCATGGTCGAATTGCTGCAAAGAAACCACTACTAAAGGACACAAATTATAAGAAGAGACTTGCTTGGTCCAAGAAACATGAGCAATGGACATTAGACAGGTGGGAATCTCTCCTTTGGTCTGATGAGTCCACATTTGAGATTTTTCATTCCAACCACCATGTCTTTGTGAGACGTAGAGTAGGTGAACGGATGATCTCCGTACGTGTGGTTCCCACCGTGAAGCATGGAGGAGGAGGTATGATGGTGTGATGGTGTGCGGGTGCTTTGTTGGTGACACTGTCTGTGATTTATTTAGAATTCAAGGCACGCATAACCAGCATGTCTACCACAGCATTCTGCTGTGATACGCCATCCCATCTGGTTTGCGCTTAGTGGGACTATCATTTGTTTTTCAACAGGACAATGACCCAACACTCCTCCAGGCTGTGTAAGGGCTATTTTACCAAGAAGGAAAGTGATGGAGTGCTGCATCAGATGACCTGGCTGCCACAATCACCTGGCCTCAACCTAATTGAGATGGTTTGTGATGAGCTGGACTTCAAAGTGAAGGAAAAGCAGCCAATAGTGCTCAGCATATGTGGGAACTCCTTCAAGACTGTTGGAAAAGCATTCCAGGTGACTACCTCATGAAGCTTGTTGAGAGAATGCCAAGAGTGTGCAAAGCTGTCATCAAGGAAAAGTGTGGCTACTTTCAAGAATGAAAAAAATAATAATAATGTTTTATTTGTTTAACACTTTTTTGGTTACTACATGATTCCGTGTGTGTTATTTCATAGTTTCGATGTCTTCACTATTATTCTACAATGTAGAAAGTAGTACAAATAAATAAAAACCCTTGAATGAGTAGCTGTGTCCAAACTTTTGACTGGTACTGTGTACATTTCTTAATAAAACATTTTTACTTAGAGATTGCTGTGTATTGTTGTGAATTGTTAGATACTACTGCACTACTGGAGCTAGGAAAAAATTATTTTGCTACACCCGCAATAATATCAGCCAAATATGTTGATTTGATTATTATGTCGTCATGCCATTAGTGTTTATAATCAATCAAGTGGACAACTACTCAGATTTACTGTAATGTGGATTCTGGATTGCTTTTAAATTTGCTATCGATCTAGAATATCATACAAATTTCAGCTGTTTTGAAAAGCAGAACTATGATGAGCAATATATCTGTGTGCTAGCTTGTCATACAAGTGATCGGCCAAATAATGCTAGCCCATACAGTCTCCATCAAAGTCATCATGGAGCTACATTTTCTGTTTACAAGTATACTCACAATATACACTTCAATGAAGACTTCACCAATGTATGTTATGGGAAGGACACCTATCCACCTTGTCAAGCCCTTCCAACTACTCGGAGACACCCCATCAATAACAGGAACATAAAATAGCAGCAAATAGATCAAATCAAACATCAAGAGAGAAATAGTTCCTTAGATGAAACCTGAAGTAGCAGAGAGACAGCTGTGTTCAACATATTCCATGAACAAGATGTTTTACCATACTCCTATTTCCTGGAGAAATTTGAGAAAAGAAGAGTTCAACTGAAAGGTGAATCAAACGGATCTATACACTGTGGATGTCTTTATGAGTCATCATGACACACAGGACCCTCCCCTCCATGGAGCTACTGCATATCTCACTTTTTGGGGTCGAATATTGTCTTGAATGTAAGCAGCTTTTTGTTTGCAAATATATCAGTTATTTTAGCCAGCACTAATCCCGGTGGGATTACAGGGGACTCTCCTGGATCAATGAAAGCTTTATAGGTCAGTCTGAATTATCCCCTGACAGCCTCCAGCGTGCCGCTAGCCTCTACTATGGCCTTGATTAATGGCTGAGTACGGTCCTACCCTCAGATGGAAGGTCTTCATCACCACATGTCTTTGGAACGAGAAAAGCAGTTGACAGGCTCCAGAGTGGTTCTTTTCGGTGTGCCTCCCTCCCTCTCACCCCGCTGCTGAAAATGAAATACATGGCGCATACCCAGTGGTTACACAAATAACACTTTTACTGAACTGGGTGAGAGATGGAAGATGGAGAAAGCTCTATACATGCCTCCCTCAATCAGATCCAAAACACAGCTCAGACTATTGTATTGCTAGCTATAGTCTATGATGGTTATCTTGTTCAAGTGGCGAAAAGGCACTTTATGCTCCTAGAAGAAGAAAAGCAGAGAAAATGTTAGATGATGGTTCAGGAATGGGCTGTTTGAAATGTAAACAGCCTTTCAGGACATAGTATTGCACTGCTATCAAGCTGAAGTGAAAGCCTCTTCAGACTAATGTTTTGCCCGGTACTGAAGGGAGCTATGCTCTATATTCTGTACAAAATTAAGTTTTCCTTTGAAAGTTCCCTTTAATGGAAATCATTCCTGTTGACATAATCTTCAAAACCTTTGTTTCAAACTGAATTTCAAGCCAGAGGGATTTAAAGTGTTTCAAAGAAGAAGTAAATGCTAAAATAATGCACTCCCTTGGACAAAACAGACAATTCAGTGGATTATTCTACCCTATATATAGCTTTTCACAGTCATTATTCCATATACGGATATTCTTACATATTATGCTCTATTCATTTTCATGATAGAGCTCCTGCTGAAAATAATCAGTGACCATCTCTGCATTTCAAGTGCTGACGACTTCCTATTCAAACAGATCATCTTCTCTCTCAGCAGAATGAAAGAAAGAAATACACTTCTGCTCTGAGTGACACTTAAATTAGCCTCTCGTCCTCCCCGCCGCTAATAATCAGATTGCGAGCCATGTTGGGGACAAGGCAGGTCATTAAAACATCCTCAAAAACCCACAAGATTTACTGTAGGCAACGGATTTAGGTTGTGTTTGCTGACAGACATAGCGACACTCGCCCTCGCCTCCCCAGATGGAATAAAAGTTATCTAGCGGTAATTGCGGAAGAAAACAGATTTTGTGGTGCCATCTCATATCTCTTTGCTCTTGCTTGGATTGCTGCCCCTTTCCCAGTGGCCCTCATCCATTTCACTCAACGCTCGGGTTTCAGGCCCATTTTTGTGTCGTCTGGCTGCTTGCATACACTGTACTGAAGGTTTTGAGGGACATTTGAGACAGGCTCCTTGTGTAACAGCTCTCACCTCTGATGTGGCCAGACTGTCTGAAAGCAGTAGGGAGTCTGTCAGGGAGAGACACTTGATACAGAGGACGGTGTGCATGTCATATCCCTATTTTGAAGTCAAAATGCAGTGCCTAATGTCAATAGCGAGGGCCTCTCGATTACTATGTGAACAGCAAACAAACTAGTACTAAAAACGTTGTTAAGTCGTTTGTCAAACCACCGAGTTCTACAGTTACTGTTGGAAGGCTGCTGTTGCATGCTCTGATACCTGACAGCTGTTCCCAAATGTGTAACATCACCATCTCAAACACACTTAAACAGACTGTGCTTCACACAGAATGATAGTATCTCAACTCTGATGTGCTAAACTGGGTTGCTACTCTGATCTTGAAGTTTTTGTTAGTGAATCCTTTGAGATACTATTCATTCAGATGATGTGTGGATTATGATTAGGTACTGGAATTTTTGTGTAATATAGGATAGATAGCTTTTCAGGATTTTACTAGTCTGAGGAGCCAAGATCCAAATTTCCTTCTAATAAATCATGTGAATAAGCTACCACATAACATCAGTATTCACTTGAATTCACCAATGAACAAGGAAACAACATATGTTGTTTAGGTGGAAATATGATCACTCTCAAAGTGTTGTCTACTCTCCAGAATAGCAATACAATTTATGCCATACTAATGTATAACAGGACTTTGTGTTTGTAGAATAGTTCCATTCTACACTGTCTTCCCATACCATCCCCCAGCTATTAACTGCCACAGTCTTGACTAAATTATAGCCTATCCTCTTCACACACTGCCTTGCAGGATTCTATACATTTCCAGGGATCCTCTACATTTTTTCCCTCTTCCATCAGAAGTTATGCAGCATTATAATAATAGAAAAAAGGGGATTGATTTACATTTAAATTGCAAATCAGTGTCTTCCTAATAACTATGTGCTTTAATCCACCTTTAACCATCATCCAAGGTGGTTAAATTGTGAAATGTTACATGCAGCGGCCAATGGATCGTTTTCTTTGTTGGCCCTCGTGGGATCCTAACCCTGGCCCCTGAATATTTCCCCTCCGCTTTGAAGAGAGAGGACGAGAGGGAGACAGGGGGAGGAGGTGTGGCAGAGAGTCCACATTGTGTACCATCCCATTCTTTTATTATTTTTCAGGTTTGTCTGCAGGTTGCATGACACACTGAGTGTGATGCCTGCTTTTATCTGTTGTGTGGGTAGAACTGAAAGGGAGGAGTTACAGATGTCAAGTTTCTATCCTCAGGTATAGTAGCATGTAAACCCAAAGGGCGGCAGACGTTGGGCAGATTTTACTATGATATAACAGTTTCTCTGTATGTTATGAGAAAATCTTCCTGCTGTTTCAGGCCATACGAAACACAACTTAATTTTTGGCATGCTTCAACCCAACACCTGTTTCTGGATAGTCAGAGTTTGTTTTAACTATTGTATTCTAAATACTGTGCATTACAATTCCACACCTCTGTTTTTACTTCTCAACTAGTGAGCAAGAGGCGGTTAAGAGGGTTCAGCACCAGAACAGCGACATATGGCCTGGAGGGTATTTTATTGTGAATTCTCAGCACCTGGGACAGTGACTGTAAATGTAAAACCAAACAAGTCTGACATCTGTAGCTAGTTATTGGTGATACCAGGACCTGTTTCTACACTAGGATGTCCTGCTATAACTAATGAGTCGTAACCTCAGACTTTACAATGCAGGGAAAAGCTACAGTGCCTTGCAAAAGGTATTCATCCCTGTCACATTCTGACCTTAGTTCCTTTGTTATGTCTTCATTTTAGTTTGGTCAGGGCGTGAGTTGAGGTGGGCATTCTATGTTGTTTTTTCTATGTTTTGTTTTATTGTCCTTTTCTATGTGTTTGGCCTAGTATGGTTCTCAGAGGCAGGTGTCAGTCGTTGTCTCTGATTGGGAGCCATATTTAGGTAGCCTGTTTTTCATTGTGTTTTGTGGGTGATTATTTTATGTTGTGTGTCTGCAACATACAGAACTGTTTCGTTTTTGTTTCTGTCTTTCACGTTGTTATTTTGTATTTTCAGTGTTCAGTTGATTCATTAAATATTGACATGGACACATACTACGCTGCACATTGGTCCTCCTCTTCTTATTCCAACGACGAGCGTTACAATCCCCCTTGGCGTTTTTCCTCTTTTGTTAAATTACAACCTGTAATTTTAATGGATTTATATTTGGATTTCATGTAATGGACATACACAAAATAGTCCAAAGTGGTGAAGTGAAATGGGAAAAAGAACGTGTTTAAAAAAATTAAATAAAAATGTTAAACTGAAAAGTGGTGCGTATGGATATGCATATGTGTTTACCCCTTTTGCTAGGAAGCCCCTAAATAAGATATAGTGCAACCAATTACCTTCTGAAGTCACATAATTAGTTAAATAAAGTCCACCTGTGTGCTAATTGTCACATGATCACATGATAAAGTCCACCAATCTAATTGTCACATGATCACAGTATATATAAACCTGTTCTGAAAGGCCCCCAAGTCTGCAACACCACCAAGCAAGGGGTACCAACAAGCAAGTGGCAATATGAAGACCAAGGAGCTCTCCAAACAGGTCAGGGACAAAGTTGTGGAGAAGTACAGATCAGGGTTGGGTTATAAAAAAATATCCCAAACTTTGAACATAACACGTAGCACATTAAATCAGTTAAATCATCAAGAACATGGCACCATAACAAACCTGCCAAGAGAGTGCCGCCCACCAAAACTCACGGACCAGGCAAGGAGGGCATTAATCAGAGAGACAACAAAGATACCAAAGATAACCTTGAAGGAGCTGCAAAGCTCCACAGCGGACACAGTGGAGTATCTGTCAATAGGACCACTTTAAGCCGTACACTCCACAGAGCTGGGCTTTACGGAAGAGTGGACAGAAAAAAACTGCTTAAAAAAAAAAAGCACACATGTTTTGTGTTTGCCAAAAGGCATGTGCGAGACTCCCCAAACATATGGAAGGGACAAAGGTCAGATGAGACTAAAATTTAGTTTTTTGGCCATCAAGGAAAACGCTGTGTCTGGTGCAAACTCAACACCTCTCATCACCCTGAGAACACCATCCCCACAGTCAAGCATGGTGGTGGAAGCATGATGCTGTGGGGATGTTTTTCACCGGCAGAGAATGGGAAACTGGTCAGAATTGAAGGAATGATGGACGGCACTAAATAAAGGAAAATTCTTGAGGTTAACCTGTTTCAGTCTTCCAGAGATTTGAGACTGGGACGGAGGTTCACCTTCCAGCAGGATAATGACCCTAAGCATACTACTAAAGCAACACTTGAGTGGTTTAAGGGGAAACATATAAATGTCTTGGAATGGCCGAGTCAAAGCCCAGCCCTCAATCCAGTTGAGAATCTATGGTATGACTTAAATATTGCTGTACAGCAGCGGAACACATCCAACTAGAAGCAGCTGGAGCAGTTTTGCCTTGAAGAATGGGCAAAAATCCCAGTGGCTAGATGTGCCACTGACATACACCAAGAGACTTGCAGCTGTAATTGCTTCAAAAGGTGGCTCAACTATGTATTGACTTTGGGGGATGAATAGTTATGCCGTTTCAGTGATTATGTATTATTTCTTGTTTGTTTCACAATAAAAAATATTTTGTATCTTCAAAGTGGTAGGCATGTTGTGTAAATCAAATGATATATACTCCCCCCAAATCCATTTTAATTCCAGGTTGTAAGACAACTGTCACGTTCCTGACCTGTTTTCTGTTATTTTTGTATGTGTTTAGTTGGTCAGGACGTGAGTTGGGGTGGGCATTCTATATTTTGTGTTTCTATGTTTAGGTCATTTGTAATTAGCCTTATATGGTTCTCAATCAGAGACAGGTGTTTGACGTTTCCTCTGATTGAGAACCATATAAAGGTAGGCTGTTCACACTGTTTGTTTGTGGGTGGTTGTCTTCCGTGTCTGTGTATGTGCACCACACGGGACTGTTTCGTTTTGTCGTTCGTGTATGTAGTCTGTTCCTGTTCGTGCGTTCTTCGTCATTTTGTAAGTGCTCATAGTTCAGGTCTGTCTATGTTTGTTTGTTATTTTGTAGTTTGTTGAAGTGTTTTCGGTTTTCGTCTTTACTTTAATAAACATTCATTATGTCAAACTATCACGCTGCGCTTTGGTCCAATTCCTACTCCTCCTTTTCATCCGAAGAGGAGGAGGACGACCGTTACAGAACCACCCACCAACCATGGATCAAGCAGCGTGAGAGGGACCAGCAGCAGCGACCTAAAAACCAGGACTCGTGGACTTGGGAGGAAATATTGGCTGGAAAAGGACCCTGGGCTCAGACAGGAGAGAATCGCCGCTCTCGGGAAGAGAGGGAGGCAGCTAAAGCCCAGGATCGGTGGTATGAGGAGGCAAAAAGGAGACGTGGCTGGAAACCCGAAAAGAAACCCCAAACATTTCTTGGGGGGGGATAAAAGGGAGAGTGGCGAAGTCAGGTAGGAGACCTGCGCCTACTCCCTGTACTTACCGTGGAGAGCGAGAGTACGGGCAGACACCGTGTTACGCAGTAGAGCGCAGGGTGTCTCCTGTACGTGTGCATAGCCCGGTGCGGTACATACCAGCTCCTCATATCGGCCGGGCCAGATTGAGCATTGAGCCAAGTGCCATGAAGCCGGCTCTACACATCTGGCCACCAGTGCGTCTCCTCGGGCCGGCTTACATGGCACCAGCCTTACGCATGGTGTCCCCGGTTCGCATACATAGCCCGGTGCGGGTTATTCCACCTCCCCGCACTGGTCGGGTCGACGGGGAGTATACAACCAGGTAAGGTTGGGCAGGCTCAGTGCTCAAGGGAGCCAGTACGCCTGCACGGTCCGGTATTTCCGGCGCCACCTCCCCGCTCCAGCCCAGTACCACCAGTGCCTACAACACGCACCAGGCTTCCAGTGCGTCTCCAGAGCCCTGTTCCTCCTCCACGCACTCTCCCTGTGGTGCGTGTCTCCAGCCCAGTGCCTCCAGTTCCGGCACCACGCATCAAGCCTCCTGTGCGTCTCCAGAGCCCTGTACGCACTGTTCCATCTCCCCGTACTCGCCCTGATGTGCGTGCCCTCAGCCCGGTACCACCAGTGCCGGTACCACGCACCAGGCCTATAGTACGCCTTGAGAGTCCAGTGTGCCCTGTTGCTGCTCCCCGCACTAGCCTGAAGGTGCGTGTCTTTAGTCCGGTACCTCCAGTTCCGGTACCACGCAACAGGCCTACAGTGCGTCTCAGCCGGCCAGAATCTGCCCGTCTGCCCAGCGGCGCCTGAACGGCCCATCTGCCCAACGGCGCCTGAACTGCCCGTCTGCCAAGCGGCGCCTGAACTGCCCGTCTGCCCAACGCCGTC
This sequence comes from Salvelinus fontinalis, assembly GCF_029448725.1. Lineage (NCBI taxonomy): Eukaryota > Metazoa > Chordata > Actinopteri > Salmoniformes > Salmonidae > Salvelinus > Salvelinus fontinalis. The sequence goes on along the minus strand of NC_074688.1, from coordinate 20,373,711 downwards.
TGAACTGTCCGTCTGCCAAGCGCCGCATGAACTGCCCGTCGGTACTGAGCCTTCAAAGCCGCCCGTCTGCCATGAGCCTGCAAAGCCGCCCGTCTGCCATGAGCCTTCAGAGCCGTCCGCCAGACAGGAGCCGCTAGAGCCTTCCGCCAGACAGGATCAGCCAGAGCCTTCCGCCAGACAGGATCAGCCAGAGCCTTCCGCCAGACAGGATCAGCCAGAGCCTTCCGCCAGACAGGATCAGCCAGAGCCTTCCGCCAGACAGGATCAGCCAGAGCCGTCAGCGAGCCATGACCAGCCAGAGCCGTCATCCAGCCATGACCAACCAGAGCCGTCATCCAGCCATGACCAGCCAGAGCCGTCATCCAGCCATGACCAGCCAGAGTCGTCATCCAGCCAGGATCTGCCAGAGCCAGCCAGTCAGGATCCGCCATCCAGTCCGGTGCTGCCGTCCCTCAGTCCGGAGCTGCCGTCCCTCAGTCCGGAGCTGCCGTCCCTCAGTCCGGAGCTGCCGTCCCTCAGTCCGGAGCTGCCCCTTATCCCGGTGATGCCCCTTAATTTAGGTGGGGTTATTTGGAGGGTGGTCATTGAGAGGGGGATACGGAAGCAGGGAGTGATTATGGTGGGATGGGGACCACGCCCAGAGCCTGAGCCACCACCGTGGACAGATGCCCACCCAGACCCTCCCCTAGACTTTTGGTGGTGCGTTCGGAGTTCGCACCTTGAGGGGGGGGGGGGTTCTGTCACATTCCTGACCTGTTTTCTTTTATTTTTGTATGTGTTTAGTTGGTCAGAACGTGAGTTGGGGTGGGCATTCTATGTTTGTGTTTCTATGTTTAGGTCATTTGTAATTAGCCTTATATGGTTCTCAATCAGAGACAGGTGTTTGACGTTTCCTCTGATTGAGAACCATATAAAGGTAGGCTGTTCACACTGTTTGTTTGTGGGTGGTTGTCTTCCGTGTCTGTGTATGTGCACCACACGGGACTGTTTCGTTTTGTCGTTCGTGTATGTAGTCTGTTCCTGTTCGTGCGTTCTCGTCATTTTGTAAGTGCTCATAGTTCAGGTCTGTCTACGTTCGTTTGTTATTTTGTAGTTTGTTGAAGTGTTTTCGGTTTTCGTCTTTACTTTAATAAACATTCATTATGTCAAACTATCACGCTGCGCTTTGGTCCAATCCCTAGGACGACCGTTACAACAACATAACGGGACAAATGCCAAGGGGGTGAATACTTTTGCAAGCCACCGTATAGAGCACTCTTAAGGAAATGCATTGCCTGCTTGTCACATACAGGTAAAGTACTTGGTGCTAAACTGGGTAAAGAGTCTTGATTTTTATCAATTTATCATAGGATAGTGAGTAGCTTCTCTGACAGCATCAATATTACATGCTGTACGAACTACACAATGCTTTCCCTGTCTATTTCTCACTCTCCGTCAATGGCTTGGCATTCAGTGTTTTCCCCTCCACTGTTCTCTCTGGGTTTTCCATCGGAGATAGATCACTTGACTGAGACACCTCCATTGCTGCAGGTGTGTCTGGTTTCAATGTGAACTAATTTCATACTCATTCGGGGAACTGGGGAACATTTGTAAAGTGTTTTGCTGACTCAGGCACAATGGTTGGAGCATCAAAGCAAGCAGAGTACCTGTTTTCTAATACCTCACCTTGAAAGTGTCAGTCATAAGAAGGATGGGATCTACAGGCCTATTTTTCACTGGAGGGATTTTCAGAACAATCAGAGTACTAACCGTGTCTCTGATCCTGCATGCTAAAAGAAGCCTCAAATTTCCCCAGGCACTGTTAATACTACTGAAGACTGTGGAACAGTTGTCATAAATGTAAAAACAATGAAAACATTTTTTTAAATAAAATTGTTAAGAAGACCAGATGTATTCATTTGTGGCATTCTATAGCATTTAGCACATTGTGCAATGAATCATTGAAATACTTTGGAGATCAGGCAAATTAGGTGTATTACATTATTCAGTAGTTTTGCTTTTACATAAATTATTGAGCTATGTCAAAAAGTGTTCATCAGAAAAGTTCAATATCTCTTTAATCATCCAATTGTTATATGTCATCCTGATGTTATACTTTGAAGTAACTGTCCAGTGAAAATCACACTTTTCAAAGTTATTATGTTAAAACTTCTTATGGCTGCAATCCCGTTAACGGGATGATATGACAACAGCCAGTGAAAGTGCAGGGTGCCAAATTCAAACAACAGAAATCTCGTAATTAAAATTCTTCAAACATATATGTATCTTATACCATTATAAAGGTAATATTTTTGTTAATCTCACCAAAGTGTCCGATTTCAAATAGGCTTTTCAGCGAAAGCACCACAAACGATTATGTTAGGTCACCACAAAATCACAGAAAAACAGCTATTTTTCCAGCCAAAGACAGGAGTCACAAAAAGCAGAAATAGAGATAAAATTAATCACTAACCTTTGATGATCTTCATCAGATCACACTCATAGGACTTCATGTTACACAATACATATATGTTTTGTTCGATTAAGTTCATATTTATATCCAAAAACCTCAGTTTACATTGGCGCCATGTTCAGAAATGCCTCCAAAATATCCGGAGAAATTGCAGAGAGCCAAATAACATAAATACTCATCATAAACTTTGATTAAAGATACATGTTCTACATAGAATTAAAGATATACTTGTTCTAAATGCAAACGCTGTGTCAGATTTCAAAAAATATTTATGTCAAAAGCACAATATTCAATAATCTGAGAACAGCGTTCAGCCACAAAAGTAAGCCTTACAGTTACCCGCCAAATTGTGCAGTGAACAAAACTCATGAAAAGCATTATAAATCTTCACTTACCTTTGCTAATCTTCGTCGGAATGCACTCCCAGGACTCCCACTTCCACACGAAATGTTTGTTTTGTTCGGTAATGTCCATCATTTATGTCCAAATAGCTACTTTTGTTAGCGCATTTAGTACACATATCCAAACGCTCGTGCAGGTCCAGGCGAACGTCGGACGAAAACTTCAAAAAGTTATATTACAGGTCGAATAAATTTGTCAAACTAAGTATAGAATCAATCTTTAGGATGTTGTTATCATAAATATTCAATAACGTTCCAACCGGAGAATTCCTTTGTGTCTGTAGAAGTAATGGAACGCAAGTCGATATCATGTGGAATGCGCATGACCAGGACCAGGCACTCTGCCAGACCACTGACTCAAACAGCTCCCATCCGGGTCAACATCACAGTAGAAGCTTCATTCAACGTTCTACAGACTATTGACATCTAGTGGAAGCCGTAGGAAGTGCAAACATCCATATCCTACAGTGTTTTCAATAGGCGATGAGTTGAAAATCGACCAACCTCAGATTTCTCACTTCCTGGTTGGATTTCTTCTCAGGTTTTTGCCTGCCATATGAGTTCTGTTATACTCACAGTATACTCACTATACTAATAATAATATGCATATATTAGCAACTATGACTGAGGAGCAGGCCGTTTACTCTGGGCACCTCTGTGCACCTTTCATCCAAGCTACTCAATACTGCCGCTGCAGCCATAGAAGTTAACTTATACACACATAATGTTGTTGACTCGTCCTATACTCATATTTGTGGCCAAAGCACTTCAAAAACTCTATGTCAAGCTTGTATCGCAAACAGACATTTAAACATTTCTTGTTATTCCCACGAGAACATGATGTCATGTTGGCTCATTGGCTGAGCTGGCTGATCAGTGGTCTACTCACCTGACTGGTATACGCCCACACCATTCTGTTGTTAGGGTACGCCCACATCATTCAAACACAGAAAAGCTGCTTTTTAGCATAGCATTTTTTGGAAGGGAAACTATTTCACTCATATTGTAATTAATTATAGGTCATATTTCATAGAAATCTGGTAACACTGGACCATTACTTCAAGTTTTCATCAAAATCGAATTTTACCAAGAAAGTAAAGGGAGTAAATGGTGAATCAATTTAAAACATTTTGACAACAACATTTTGAAGTTTGGGATGAAAGAGTTTTGCTTCACACCATGCTCTATTTTCCTTTGTTAATCATTTATTTTATAGCAGTTAGGCTCTTTAGTATCTGCATAGCCTAGTTTTTTTGATTAAGGCAACTGTATCTAATTTGAACTTGTGTTATTTTCTGTCTTAAAATAAGATTTTCCTTGTGTGAAAAAATTGCACTATTTTTTAATGTAAGAACAGAAGAGTTGTTGACAAAGTAAGAGTTACAACAATACACGATTCTGGCCTTTGTGTCCAATTAATCACATTCAATCAAATCATCATTAACAAAAATGAACAGGCGCTCTTTAGATGACAACTCAACAAATGTGTCTGAGAGTGCAGCATACATTACATTGAACAATTGTCTTTGTAGAAGTGTTAATAATTTATTTTACAGTAATTATGCTCTTTAGTATCTGCATAACCAAGCTATTTTGATTGAGGAGTGTGTCAACTGTATCTTATTTGAACTAATGTTTTTTTCTGTCTTAAAATAAGGTTTTCACTGTGGGAATAAGTTCCAATCAAATGTTGTCACATGCTTCATTAGCAACAGGTGTAGACTAACGGTGAAACGCTTACTTACGGGCTCCTTCCAACAATGCAGAGAGAAAAAAATGAAAATAATAGAAAGACAATAACACAAGGAATAAATGCACAACGAGTAATGATAACTTGGCTATATACAATAAGTACCAGTACCAAGTCAATGTGCAGGGGTACGAAGTAATTGAGGTAGATATGTACAGTACATATGGGTAGATATAAAGTGACTAGGCAACATGATATATAATAAGCAGTAGCAGCAGCGCATGTGATGAAGTTGTACTATTTTCAAATGTCAGAGTTACAACACTACGAGATTCTTACCATTGTGTCCAAATAATCATATTCGATCAAATCCTTAAAAAAAGTGAACAGGGACTATTTAGATTACAATGAATCTAATGTGACTTCTGAGTGAGCAGCATGCATATTGCATTGAATATGAAAATGTAAACCTGGTACTGATGATGCTTAATGTTTGTCAAAAAATTCATATCAACCAAGTTATGAATTGTCAAGGCCTCCCCACTAATTGGATATAGCTTAATAAATGGCAGCCGGCCACAAAAACAACCTTTGATGAGGTCTCATCCCCAATTTTCCTTGACTCGAGCACTAGCCTTGGTCTTAAAAAAACACGTAATCAATACCATCATCACTTCAGCTGTCTTCCTCTAAACTGTATTTCTTACTCTGCCTTTTTCCTCCGCATGCCATTTCTCATCCTCTCACTCCTAATGAAATCTACACACATAAGTTAGCAGCATTCTCCACTGGACAGATTGATTTCCACCCACCACAGTTCAATTGAACTGGGAATATTCCCTTGGTAGTGCTTCATTTCCCCTGGTCATTGGCTTTGCCGCTTTATCTTCCATACCTCATGGCCTTTCCAATTGGCTCAATAGGGTGGCCTATAGTGTGCTTTACTGAGCAGAAATGGCTCAGCCTGGGACCATACTGTAAGTTCCTCAACACAGAATGAACCATGGGTATGTCCTAATACTACTGTCTCTCAAGGAATTGGCTGACAATCTAGGACAAGTATATTGATAATTATATATACACTGGGTGGTTCGAGCACTGAATGCTGATTGGCTAAAAGCTGCGGTATATGAGACCGTATATACCACGGGTATGACAAAACATTTATTTTTACTGTTCTAATTACCTTCGTGACCAGTTTCTAACAGCAATAATGGACCTTGGGGGTTTGTGGTATATGGCCAATAGGGCTGTATCCAGGGCTGTATCCAGGCACTTCGTGTTGGGTCGTGCATAAGAACAGCCCATAGATGTGGTATATTGGCCATATTCCACAAACTCAGAGGTGCCTTATTGCCTAATATTATGAAAAGGATAGGATTACAGTGAGTATCTGAAAAGGTGTCATCAGTTAGAGGTGGTATAGTCATCTTCATCAGTATTCAACTGCTGTGAAGACTTTAGAGAAATGGACAAGTTCGTACTGAGTTGGGTCAGTTTCACTTTATCTGTTCATATCTGTTCATATCTCTTCACTATTTTGTGCAACGGAATCACTCATCACATTCCTCCCTTGCAGGCTAAATCCTATTTAAGATCTCTCTCGACTTCTCCGAGTCTCTGGCAACTACTGCCTCAATACACACCATGGTAGAGCTTGTAGTAACACATCATGGAACAGCTTACAGTACTGCATACAGATTCAGCTTAGGTTATGTTGGGATTCATGGTCAAAACAAGATCAACAAGTAGACATTATGTGAGAAGGGCTTAAGCTGGTTAAAATTATGTGGAAATGGCGTACAACACCAAACAATATATGAATATTACTTAATATTCTCAATTTTGTATGACAGGAAGATTCCCAAGATATAATATTTTAATGCAAAGTAAAAAAAAGCACATCAAAGTATAGTAGAATGCACGTGCTCAACACATCACCTTTCTTCCTGTAGAAGAGCGCTCATGGGTTAGCCATTACTCATCTCATGGATTCAACAGAAGTCATCCTCAGCCAGTGTTATTCAACTTCTGCAATGAGCGCGTGAGAGAAAACAAGCCACAAATCAGTAAATTAAAAAAACCTGCTCACAGAGACCCGACTAGAGAGAGCATGTGCTAAATACTGTCATGAAGTTAATTTATGAAAAACCCAATAAAGTTGGAACAAAGCCCACTGTCTCTGGAGCCTGGGAATAATGCAAGCTTGTCCAGAGTTTGGGAGGCTTCAGAGGACTTTTTCAATTAATATGTTTATAATGGCCAGGCTCTGGGACTGGAGGAGTTGATTAATTATTCAAGTATACCGTGCATTTTTTATTTCCTTGTGTTAAGAATGAACTTCAAGACAGTTCAAGGGAAAGCTCAAATCTGTTTTAGCATATAGTATTGGTGCATCTGCATTCTATGATATTTATAATAGCAGAGATCAGGCTTAATCAATGGCAGCTCTTCAGATTCCTTTCTATCAGGTGTGTGCCGCGATCGTAGGCAGGCATTGCTTTTTCTAATTGTTGATCTCAGGACAATTCCACTGTAACAGAATGATGCCGAGACGTTGAAATGTATGTCAAACCATTATTAAAGAAACCACACAACTCTATGTACAAGGACCTCTTTTAACAATTTGCGGTGAAGATTTAATTTTTTTTACATAACACATTTACTTGAAGAACAGTGCAGATGCAAAGTTTGGTAAATGGTTGATTGCTTGATCCAAGATCCATATGCTGTCATTTCAAACACCCGCACCTTCCTTTGCAATGTGATGCATATGCTCTGCACAGAACCTCGCAAGCAACCTAATTAATCTATATGCTGTCGTCACGGCAAGACAAACACATTTGCAAGGATGCCAGGCATGATGAATAAGCAGTGACTCAAATTATAGATGCCATTAAATGATTAGATGTGACTGGAGGTGTAGAGAGAGATGTTCTGGTGGAGATACAGAGGAGAGGATGGATACGAGAGGAAGGTTGAGCCCTGCTGACTTTACAGGCAAACTAAGTGTGAGTGAGCCTTAACTTTGATTACACATCTAATCACATGAAGTAATTGAATGACTGCTCGCCCACTCATGCACAAAGAAAAACACTGGGTGGAAATAAAAATGGACATGGACAGACAAAGGCAATTGTCCATGTGCAGAAATAGGTTTTTATTATTCTAACCTCTGACTTCTGTTTAAGCTACACCAGCCAGAGTTTGCCTTTTTTGCGATCAGGATACAAATCAGCTATACATATTAATATCAGTAACTAAAGCCGAAGCTATGCATTCCATTTGTTATTGGGCAAATCCAATTCCAATTCCAAATATTTTTGATATAACAGATTGTTCTGGCAATTCACACAAAAAAATGTAAATGCTTTACATGCTTTATATATATTTGTTCATCATAGTGAAAGTGGCTATTTCAGGCCCTTTTTAGACCTATACTGTCACGACTTCCGCCGAAGTCGGTCCCTCTCCTTGTTCGGACGACGTTCGGTGGTCGACATCACCGGCTTTCTAGCCACCGCCGATCCACTTTTAATTTTCCATTTGTTCTGGCTTTGTCTTATCACACCTGGCTTCACTCAACAAATTACTTGTTTATTATTTAACCGTCTTCCCCATGTTGTGTTTGTGAGTGATTGTTTATTGTAATTTGGTCCGTCTTTGTGGGCTCGTGATGTTACTTTGAAAATGTGTCTTTTTTTGAGTACGTTGATTACTCATATCTGCTGTCCTGCGCCTGACTCTCTACACCAGCTACACACATGACCATTACAGAATCACTCACCAGAAGAATTGAGTCAGCAGGAGCAGACGCCCTCCCTGTTGTGGAGTGGAGGAGTGGAGGAGCGCGTTCAGCAGCACACGACCATGTTGCAACGTCTGGGCACCGCCATGGATCGTGTGCTGCAGACGATGGATCGTTGGGAGAGAGGAGGAGGCTTTCCAGCGCCTCCACCAGCCCCACTACAGCAGGTCCCACTGTCCACCCCTCATTCACCCGATCCCAGCAGGATTCGACTTGCGCTCCCGAGGAAGTATGATGGGACGGCTGCCGGATGCCAGGGGTTTCTACTCCAGCTGGAGCTCTACCTGGCGACCGTCCACCCGGCTCTTTCGAGGCGTGAGAGCATGTCCGCCCTCGTCTCCTGCCTCTCAGGAAAAGCCCTGGAGTGGGCCAACGCCGTATGGAGTGAGGGAGACGCGGCGTTGGACCATTACGTAGAGTTCACCCGCCGCTTTCGGGCAGTGTTCGACCTCCTGCCTGAGGGTCGAACGGCGGGTGAACGTCTGTTCCACTTGAGGCAAGGGACGAGTAGCGCGCAGGATTTCGCCTTGGTCTTCCGGACCCTGGCCGCCAGCGCGGGATGGAATGACAGGGCCCTGATTGATCACTACCGGTGCAGTCTGCGTGAGGACGTCCGTCGGGAGTTGGCCAGCAGAGACACCACCCTCACATTGGACCAGCTGGTGGACCTGTCCATCTGGCTGGACAACCTGCTGACTGCCCGCAGACGTCCGGATCGGGGCCTGTCAGTTCCATACGCCAGCATCTCCGCTCCGACGCCCATGGAGCTGGGAGGTACTGAACTTAGGGCGACCGGAGGAGGGGTCATTCCCTGCACAATCTGTGGCCGCAGAGGGCACACTGCTGGTCGGTGCTGGGGGGGTTCCTCAGGGAGTCGAGACAGCAGGCAGGGCACTATCGTGTCATCCCAGGTGAGTCTGCACCAGGCTCACCCAGAGCCCCCTGTTGCTCACATATGTGTTTATTTCATTTCCTGAGTTTTCCCTGCATTCCCAGCATAAGGCGCTCGTAGATTCATGCGCAGCTGGGAATTTTATTGACCGTTCATTTTCCCATAGTTTAGGGATCCCCCTTGTTCCTGTGGATAGGCCCTTCCCTGTGCACACCCTAGATAGTCGACCATTAGGGTCAGGGCTGATTAGGGAGGCCACCGCTCCACTAGACATGGTTACACAGGAGGGTCATAAGGAGAGAATCAGTCTCTTCCTTATTGATTCTCCCGCGTTTCCCGTGGTGCTGAGCTTACCCTGGTTGGCCTGTCCTGACTTCACTATTTCGCGGCAACAGAGGGCTCTCAAGGGGTGGTCACGAGAGTGCTCAGGGAGGTGTGTGGGGGTTTCCATCGGTGCGACTACTTAGGAAAGTCCAGATCACTGTGAGGTACAGCTACCCGCTGCCTCTCATCGCCAGTGCGATCGAGTCAATGCACAGGGCGCGCTTCTTCACAAAAATAGTTCTCAGGAGCGCTTACATCCTGGTGCATATCCGGGAGGGGAACGAGTGGAAGACGGCATTTAGTACCGGTCCCCTGCTGAAGGGGGGACCGGTGCAGCTGCATTGGTTGGCTGAGGCGGACAGTGCTTTTGGTCACCTGAAGGCTCTGTTTACCTCGGCTCCCGTACTGGCTCATCCGGATCCCTCTTTGGCGTTCATAATGGAGGTGGACGTGTCCGAGGCTATGCTAGGAGCCGTGGTCTGTCAGCGCTCGGGCACACCACCAAAGCTCCACCCCGTGCTTCCTTTTCGAAGAAGCTCAGCCCGGCGGAGCGAAACTATGATGTGGGGGACCGGGAGCTGTTGGCTGTTGTCAAGGCTCTTAAGGCGTGGAGACATTGGTTTGAGGGGGCTAAACACCCTTTTCTCATCTGGACTGACCACCGCAATCTGGAGTACATCCGTGCTGCGAGTACATCCGTCTTCGCCAGTCAAGGTGGGCTATGCTCTTTACCCGTTTTGTTTTCCCTCTATCTTACAGACCAGGTTCCCAGAACGCTAAAGCAGACGCACTGTCCTGGATGTATGACACAGAGGAGCATTCCATGGATCACACTCCCATACTTCCGGCCTCTTGTCTGGTGGCACCGGTGATGTGGGAGCTGAACGCAGACATAGAGCGGGCGTTACGCACAGAGCCCACTCCCCCCCAGTGTCCAGCTGGATGCTTGTACTTTCCGTCTGCTGTCCGAGACCGTTTGATCTATTGGGCCCATACGTCACCCTCCTCTGGTGATCCTGGCATCGGTTGGACGGTGCATTGCCTTAGTGGGAAGTACTGGTGGCCCACCTTGGCCAAGGACGTGAGGGTTTATGTTTCCTCCTGCTCGGTGTGCGCCCAGTGCAAGGCTCCCAGGCACCTGCCCAGATGGAAAATACAACCCCTACCCGTTCCACAATGGCCGTGATCGCACCTGTCAGTGGACTTCCTGACGGATCTTCCTCCCTCACAGGGCAACACCACGATCCTGGTCGTTGTGGATCGGTTTTCTAGTCCTGCCGTCTCCTCCCTTTGCCCGGTCTTCCTACGGCCCTACAGACTGCGGAGGCCCTGTTCACACATGTCTTCCGGCACTACGGGGTGCCTGAAGACATAGTTTCTGATCGAGGTCCCCAGTTCAAGTCCAGGGTCTGGAGAGCATTCATGGAACGTCTGGAGGTCTCGGTCAGCCTCACCTCAGGTTTTCACCCCGAGAGTACCGTGCAGGTGGAGAGAGTAAACCACGATGTGGGTAGGTTTCTGCGGTCATATTGCCAGGACCGGCCGGGGGAGTTGGCGGCGTTCATCCCCTGGGCAGAGATGGCCCAAAACTCACTCCGCCACTCCTCCACTAACCTCTCTTTTTTCCAATGCGTACTGGGGTATCAGCCGGTTCTGGCACCTTGGCATCAGAGCCAGATTGAAGCTCCTGCGGTGGACGAATGGTTGAAGCGCTCCAAGGAGACCTTGGACGCCGCCCATGTGCACCTACAATGGGCCGTGAGGCGGCAAAAAGCGAGCGCCGTACGCCACCGCAGCGAGGCCCCGGCGAACACCGGGGGACCGGGTCTGGCTCTCGACCCGAAACCTGCCCCTCCGCCTGCCCTGCCGGACGCTGGGTCCACAGTGTCTGGGGCCATTTAAAGTCCTGAGGAGACTGAACGAGGTATGCTACAGGTTACAGCTCCCCCCAGATTATCGTATTAATCCCTCGTTCCATGTGTCTCTCCTCAGGCCGGTGGTGGCTGGTCCACTCCAGGAAGCTAAGGTGCGGGGGGTTCCTCCGCCCCCTCTGGACATCGAGGGGGCCCCGGCATATGCTGTTCGAGCCATCCTGGACTCGAGGCGTCGGGCGAGGGGCCTTCAGTACCTCGTGGAGTGGAAGGGGTACGGTCTGGAGGAGAGATGCTGGGTGCCGGTGGAGGATGTCCTGGACCCTTCGTTGCTGCGGGATTTCCACCGTCTCCATTCGGATCGCCCTGCGCCTCGTCCTCCGGGTCGTCCCCAAGGTCGGTGTCGGCGCGCTGCTGGAGCCGCGCGTCAAGGGGGGGGTACTGTCACGACTTCCGCCAAAGTCGGTCCCTCTCCTTGTTCGGGTGGCGTTCGGCGGTCGACGTCACCGGCTTTCTAGCCACCGCCGATCCACTTTTCATTTTGCATTTGTTCTGTCTTTGTCTTATCACACTGGCTTCACTTAACCTGTTGGGGATGGGGGCGCTGTTTAGACTATTTATGCTAATGTGGCTAATTTTTTAAACGGCTTCCCACAAAATCCTTGATCGTACAATATGCATATTATTATTATTATTGGATAGAAAACAGTCTATAGTTTCTATAGGAGTTGAAATTTTGTCTCTAAGTGGAACAGAGCCCAATCTACAGCAATTTCCCTGACATGGAGTCAGATTTGAGAAACGTTGGCCACTTTTCTGAAGTCATTTAAAAGGGCTCTGTCGTTGCTATGACTATACGGACACTTCTTACGTCTTCCCCTGGATGCCTTTACGTGATGACGATTCCAACGGGCTCGATTGCTCGTTCACAGGCCCTACAAATGAAAAAAACCTTTAGCTAGCAAGTCTTTTCTTGCTGCGTAACGCGCGTGGAAGACACCGACCCTCTCCTGTTCCAAGCGTTAGTTTAGCCTGTTATATTTCTCCGGTCATCTTTTCACTCGTTATAGGAGTTACAAACATCACAAAGTAGTTAATTTAAAGCGTTTTATAGCAATTTATATCCGTTTAGTGCGATTTTGGGACATTTATTTTTGCAACGATGTGAAAAGTTGGGTGCGCTTTTCAGTTCATCCCGAACGTAGTTGACATTTCCACATGGCAAGAGGACAGCTTTCCACCAAAAGACGATTTCTCCCAAGAAAGGATCCTTTGCCCAAGATACTGATGGAAGAACAGCTCAAGGTAGGACATTTTTATTATGATAAATCGTGTTTCTGTCGAAACATTTTAGTGGCTTAGGACGCCATGTTTTTTGACGTAGCTTCGCTTGGCGCAAACTGTATTGAAAAGTAAGGATAAATTAAAAAATGTAATAACGCAATTGTATTAAGAATTAAATTGTCTATCAATCCCTGTCCACCCTATATTTTTTAGTCACGTTTATGAGTATTTATGTATAAGAGTAGATCACTGTCTAAGTGGCGCAAGGACGTTTTCTTTACCAGCTTGTCTACATTTCACATTGTCTAACCATGATTTTGGTGGCTAAATATAAACATTTTCGATCAAACTGTATATGCATGTTGTAATGTGATGTTACAGGAGTGTCATCGGAAGAATTCTGAGAAGGTTAGTGAAAAAATTAATATCTTTTGGCGATGTTGACTTTTATCGCTCACTTTGGCTAGAATCAATGCTGGGCTGCTAATTGCTATGTGCTAAGCTAATATAACGATTTATTGTGTTTTCGCTGTAAGACACTTAGAAAATCTGAAATATTGTCTGTATTCACAGGATCTGTGTCTTTCGATTCGTGTATGCTGTGTATTTTTACGAAATGTTTGATGATTAGTAGTTAGGTAAACACGTTGCTCATTGTAATTATTCTAGTCCATTTCTGATGGTGGGTGCAATTGTAAACTATGAAGTCTACCTGAAATATGCACTTTTTTCTAACAAAACCTATCCCATACCATAAATATGTTATCAGACTGTCATCTAATGAGTTTTTTTGTTGGTTAGGGGCTATAAATATCTTAGTTTAGCCGAATTGGTGATGGCTACTGGTGTTGGTGGACAAATAAAAGATGGTGGAATATGCTAATGTGTTTTTAGGTAATAGATGTACATCTTTACATATTGTGTCTTCCCTGTAAAACATTTTAAAAATCGGAAATGTTGACTGGATTCATAAGATCTGTGTCTTTCATTAGCTGTATTGGACTTTAATGTGTGAAAGTTAAATATTTTAAAAAAATATTTTTTTTGAATTTCGCGGCACTGGTTTTTCAGTGGGGGGGGGGGGGGGGGTGTGCCGCTAGCGCCACGCTGATCCTAGACAGGTTAACCAATTACTTGTTTATTATTTAACCCTCTGTTCCCATGTTGTGTTTGTGAGTGATTGTTTATTGTAATTCGGTCCGTCTTTGTGGGCTCGTGATGTTACTTTGTAAATTTGTCTTTTTTTGAGTAAAGCATGTTGATTACTCATATCTGCTGTCCTGCGCCTGACTCTCTACACCAGCTCCACACAGGACCATTACATATACATGCCTCATGTAAGACCCTATGAACCATACATAGAAATAAAAAAATTCAAATTAATTTATTCAACAATAAAAATATTATTATTCAAATCTCACAAGTGCCCTGTCACGTTCCTGACCTGTTTTTCCTTTTTCTTGTGTTTATTTAGTTGGTCAGGGCGTGAGTTGGGGTGGGTTGTCGAGGTGTTATTTTCTTGTTGGGTTGTTTGTGTTCGGCTGGGTATGATTCTCAATCAGAGACAGCTGTCAATCGTTGTCCCTGATTGAGATTCATACTTAGGCAGCCTGTGATTCACGTGGTTGCTGTGGGTGTTTGTATCTCGTGTCTGTATTCGTGCCACACGGGACTGTTTGTCGGTTCGTTTCGGTTTTGTCACGTTTGTTGTTTTGTATGTTTAAGTGTTCAGTTATTTGTTCATTAAAATAATCATGGACACAAACCACTCCGCATATTGGTCTGATCCTTCTCGCCTCTCCTCCTCGTCCCGAGGAGGAGGATTACGACGATCGTAACATGCCCTTTTGATTTTTTTTGTTTTAGTGTGGAAAGTGATTCATTCGTTTTGAACATGGCTGCCTCCCTGGTGTGAGCCAGATGCCCTGATTAACCTGTTGAGGACAGAGGGCGCTGTTTTCACTTTGGGGGAAAATCGTGCCCAATTTAAACAGCCTTGTACTCAATTCTTGCACGTACAATATGCATATTATTATTACTATTGGATAGAAAACACTCTCTAGTTTCTAAAACCGTTTGAATTATATCTGTGAGTAAAACAGAACTCCTTTTGCAGCAAACTGCAAACTTGACTGTGTGATATTAGGTGGCTTCTTGTGTAAATATTTTCCGTCTGGATTTTAATGATTTGTATGTCAGGCGGATGGATTATCTTGGCAAAGGAGAAATGTTAACTAACAGGGATGTAAACAAATTTGTGCACAACATTTGAGAGAAAAACGAATACATTCTAAAAGCTTTAACAAGAGCAAGGTATTGCGTTTCATTTGAAAACAGCATAACAGTTTGTAAAAGCAGAATATTTCAGGTCAAGTGGAAAATCTGAAATCGATGCACTCTTCTAGGGGCTGCCTATTAAAGTCCTTGATGTTTATTAGTTTAGATGCACTTCATACGTCTTCCACTAGATGTCGACAAGCAGTGAGAGAAGAAATTGAGTGTGTAACTTGATCTGGGCTCGAATTATAGCTCTTGGCATGACGTGACCCCAGTTTCCTGTTTTCTGGAGAGCGCGAGCAGGGACCTGGATTTGCCTTCTGATAAGCTGCCGTTATGGATGACTAATATCTCCGGCTTTGATTTTATTTGATACATGTGACAATATCATCGTAAAGTATGTTTTTTCAATATAGTTTCATCAGATTATTGAATTTTTTTCTGGAGTTTTGCCGTGTTCCGTTCTCTTCCGTTTGTTGACATGGAGAGATTCGAGCCACTTGGCTAGTGCGCTTGCTAATTCAAGAGGGAAAATGAACGTTCTAAATCCAAACAACGATTGTTCTTGACAAAGGACACCTTGTCCAACATTCTGATGGAAGATCACCAAAAGTAAGAAACATTTTATGATGCTATTTCATATATCTGTCGTGCATGTGAACTAGTCGCCGGCGCCCAACTTTGGGGTACTCTAGATATACCGAAGCTGGATGTCGTAATGAAGTTCTTTTTTAGAATTCTAACACTGCGATTTCATTAAGAACTAATGGATCTATCATTTCCTATACAACATGTATTTTTTAGTTATGTTTATGAATAGCTATTTGGTCAGAATATGTGTGTCAGAAAAAGTGTCCGAAAAATATCGTTGCTGTTAAGACGTTGTGGAAAAAGTAGCTAAGATAGCAACATGTATAACCACTGATTTCAGCTCTAAATATGCACATTTTTCGAACAAAACATAAGTGTATGTATAGCCTGATGTTATAGGACTGTCATCTGATAAAGAATATCAAGGTTAGTCAAAAATTATATATCTTTTACTGTTTTTTTACGAGCGCTAACTTTTACTGCTGGGAAATGGCTTGTCTTTCTGGCTATTGTGGTAAGCTAATATAACGCTATATTGTGTTTTCGCTGTAAAACACTTAATAAATCGGAAATATTGGCTGGAATCACAAGATGCCTGTCTTTCATTTGCTGTACACTATGTATTTTTCAGAAATGTTTTATGATGAGTAATTAGGTATTTGACGTTGGTGTCTGTAATTATTCTGTATTCTTTCGGTGCAATTTCTGATTGTAGCTGCAATGTAAACTATGATTTATACCTGAAATATGCACATTTTTCGAACAAAACATAGATTTATTGTATAACATGTTATAAGACTGTCATCTGATGAAGTTGTTTGTTGGTTAGTTTGGTTGGTTCTTGGTTAGTTAGGTTGGCTTTGTGCATGCTACCTGTGCTGTGAAAAATGTCTGTCCTTTTTTTGCATTTGGTAGTGAGCTAACATAAATATACGTGCTGTTTTCGCTGTAAAACATTTAAAAAATCGGACATGTTGGCTGGATTCACAAGATGTGTACCTTTCATTTGCTGTATTGGACTTGTTACTCTGTGAAAGTTAAATATTTCAAAAAAATATATTTTGAATTTCGCGCTCTGCCTTTTCAGTGGAATGTGGGAGGAGTTCCGCTGGCGGAACGCCAGAGCCAGACAGGTTAATGCCGATGGCAAAGTCAGCTCAAAACAAAGTGACGGATTCAGGATTCTGAGTTTTCACATGCAAAGTTTCTGCTCTTGTGATAAAAGCCTGTATGTGCTTTATCTGCCTTCCCTAGAAAAACTAGTTGGAAAGTTCGAACATATACTTTATGGAAAATACATTTAGTGTCTTTCTGAAAGATACACCTTGCTGCCTTCCTTACAATGTGACTGGGAGTCACAGATTACTATTTGATTTGAAATGGAGCTCCTACCACGCCCTCTAGTGCTCATCCTGTGCCTCCTTGACCTCCCGCTACTTCCCCAGTGCTCTCTCCCTCGCCCTCTCTCTGTGTGTGTGTGTGTTTGTGATTGTGTGGGCGGAGACAGGTGCGCTGGAGTCAGAGATCCCCACCAGCTGCAAACTGTTCCATAATCAAGACCTCTACAAATACTCAGTCCTGCCACTTCCACACTGCCAGATTGTTATCTCTGCTCAGTCAGTCCATGTGTCTAGCCATTTGTTCCTGTTGTGCCTATTTTCCCTTGCCTGACTCTGGTTTCCTCTCCGCCATAGTTCTGCCCGCTCTGACTCTGGTCCCTGTCTCCAGTCTGACTTCTCGTCAGTCCTGCTACTCTGTCCTGGATTCCCCGTTCTATGCTCCCTTGGATTCCCCTTCTGGACCTGCTTACCCTGTCCCAACACCTCTCGCTCCAGCCTCTGCCTCCGCACCTGGTTTCCGGCAACCCGCCTGAGCTTTCCCTGGCCTGCACTCAATCTTCCCCACGTGTTTCAATAAATACCTTGGTTACCTCATCCCAGTCTCCTCTTCTGAGTCTGCTGTTGGGTTCAACTGTTCCGCTCCGTGTGAAGTTCATAGGAGCATGTCAAATTGGGTGTCAATTGAAAGCTAAGAGTCTACATATTTTTTATAAATTACAGTAAGGCATATATACATTTCTCAACCATTTTCCGTCCTAAAATGTGGAATAAGCAAAGGCTTTGATTTATGGTCAAACAGATGGAAAAGGGATCTTATAAAACGTCTTAAGTTATTAGAAATACATCAAAACAAAAGAATGTTAATGTAAAGAATCCTTTCAACTAATATAAACACATTTCATATTGGAGAAATTATTTGATTTGTAAGATTAAGAAACATTGCCCTATCTATGCCTTGATATTTTCTTACCAAAAACCAATATATTTTTCTAATTTCTCTTCCTCATGAGAAGGGGGGATAATAAAAGTCACAGAAGAACTTTCCTGCTATGCAAGACATTTTAAATGTGTACATTTGTAGGTGGTAGGCCTGATCACCGACAACAATGAGACTATAGGGATGAGGTCAGAGACCTGGCAGTGTTGTGCAAGAACAACAACCTCTCCCTCAATGTCAGCAAGACAAAGAACCTGATAGTGGACTTCAGGAAATGGAGTGCCGAGCACCGTTCAAATTGAGAGCGCTGTAGTGGAGTGGGACGAGAGCTTCATGTTCCTCGGTGTCCACAACAATAAGGACCAATCATGGTCCAAACACACCAGCAGAGTCATGAACAAGGCACAACCACGCCTCTGCCCCCTCAGGATGCTGAAAAGATTTGGCATGGGCTCTCAGATCCTCAAAAAGTTATACAGCTGCACCATCTTGACTGGTACTTGGTATGGCAACGGCCCACTACATCACTGGTGAAAACCATCTGCCATCCAAAACCTCTAAACCAGTTGGTGTTAGAGGAAGGCCTTAAACATTGTCAAATACTCAAGCCACTCAAGTCATTGACTGTTCTCTCTGCAGTGGAGGCTCATCAAAGGAGGAAGGGGAGGACCATCCTCCTCAGTGAATTTCATATTTTTTTAATTGCGAAACATTTAAAAAGTTATCCTTTTTAGATATACAATACCAAATATCTAAGGACAGTTCCTTGGACTTCAAGTCACAAATTAATTTATTTAAACACACTGTTTTGAAATGAAGGTCTACAGTAGCCTCAACAGCACTCTGTAGGGTAGCACCATGGTGTAGCCGGGGGACAGCTAGCTTCCGTCCTCCTCTGGGTACATTGACTTCAATTCAAAATCTCGGAGGCTCATGGTTCTCACCCCCTTCCATAGACTTACACAGTAATTATGACAACTTTTGGAGGACGTCCTCAACCTACCAGAGCTCTTGCAGCATGAACTGACATGTTGTCCACCCAATCAAAGGATCAGAGAATTAATCTACAACTGAAATCCAGAGCTAGCTAGCACTGCAGTGCATAACATGTGGTGAGTGGTTGACTCGAAGAGAGAGAAAGGCAATAGTTAAACAGTTTTGAAAAAAATTATATATTCCAAAATTAAGGAGGAGCGAGAGAGAAAGAGACATAGCTTTATATCATCATTGTGTTTCACATTCACTTACTTAACTAACAAATGCAGTTAGCTAGTTTAGCCTACTCAAACACCTGGCTCAAAAAGAGGGATGCTATGTTAGCTAGCTGGCTATGACTATCCAACACTGGAACTCTTCCAAGTCAAGGTAAGCTTTTGGTTTTACAAATTTATTGCCACCGGGACCTGCTAACCTGCTTACTGACTGTACACTGTATTGCATGATTGTTACTTCTATTAGCTACAGTTGAAGTCGGAAGTTTACATACACTTAGGTTGGAGTCATTAAAACTCGTTTTTCAACCACTCCACAAATTTCCTGTTAACAAACTATAGTTTTGGCAAGTCGGTTAGGACATCTACTTTGTGCATGACACAAGTCATTTTTCCAACAATTGATTACAGACAGATTATTTCACTTATAATTCACTGTATCACAATTCCAGTGGGTCAGAAGTTTATATACACTAAGTTGACTGTGCCTTCAAACAGCTTGGAAAATTCCAGAAAATAATGTCATGGCTTTAGAAGCTTCTGATTGACATAATTTGAGTCAATTGGAGTTGTACCTGTGGATGTATTTCAAGGTCTACCTTCAAACTCAGTGCCTCTTTGCTTGACATCATGGGTAAATCAAAAGAAATCAGCCAAGACCCCAGAAAAAAAATTGTAGACCTCCACAAGTCTGGTTCATCCTTGGGAGCAACTTCCAAACACCTGAAGGTACCACGTTCATCTGTACAAACAATAGCACGCAAGTATAAACACCATGGGACCACACAGCCGTCATACCTCTCAGGAAGGAGACGAGTTCTGTCTCCTAGAGATTAAAGTACTTTGGTGCGAGAAGTGCAAATCAATCCAGAACAACAGCAAAGGACCTTGTGAAGATGCTGGAGAAAACAGGTACAAAAGTATCTATATCCACAGTAAAACGAGTCCTATATCGACATAACCTGAAAGGCCGGGATTTAAGGAAGAAGCCACTGCTCCAAAACTACCATAAAAAGCCAGACTACGGTTTGCAACTGCACATGGGGACAAAGATCATTCTTTTTGGAGTAATGTCCTCTGTTCTGATTAAACAAAATAGAACTGTTTGGCCATACTGACCATTGTTGTGTTTGGAGGAAAAAGGGGAGGGTTGCAACCTGAAGAACACATCCCAACCGTGAAGCACGGGGGTGGCAGCATCATGTTGTGGGGGTGCCTTGCTGTAGGAGGGACTTGTGCACTTCACAAAATAGATGGCATCATGAGGTAGAAAAATTATGTGGATATATTGAAGCAACATCTCAAGACATCAGTCAGGAAGTTAAAGATTGGTCACAAATGGGTCTGCCAAATTAACAATGACCCCAAGCATACTTCCAAAGTTGTGGCAAAATGGCTTAAGGACAACAAAGTCAAGGTATTAGAGTGGCCATCACAAAGCCCTGACCTCAATCCTATAGGAACATTTGTGGGCAGAACTGAAAAAGCGTGTGTGATCAAGGAGGCCTACAAACCCGACTCAGTTACACCAGCTCTGTCAGGAGGAATGGGCCAAAATTCACCCAACTTATTGTGGGAAGCTTGTGGAAGGCTTCCCGAAACGTTTGACCCAAGTTAAACAATTTAAGACAATGCTACCAAATACTAATTGAGGGTATTTAAACTTCTAACCCACTGGGAATGTGATGAAAGAAATACAAGTTGAAATAAATCATTCTCTCTACTATTATTCTGACATTTCACATTCTTAAAATGAAGTGGTGATCCTAACTGACCTAAGACAGGGAATTTTTACTAGTATTAAATGTCAGGAATTGTGAAAAACTGAGTTTAATTGTACTTGGCTAAGGTGTATGTAAACTTTCGACTTCAACTGTATATCAGAATAAATCAATGCCAGATTGAGGATGTCTGCCTCTGTTGTGCAAATGAGGCCACATTATTTATACTTTTGATAAATCGAGCGACACGATGGGGGGCCTTCGAGAGTTGGATACATCTGACAGTGAACACTGCAAATAAAACATGAGGAAGGTCTTTTGATAAGCGAACACAGAGAGAAAGTAGTTATGTTTTATATATGGATGATAGTTGATGATAGCAGATGTTGGTATTAGTGATCATAATCCATGATGCAACATTTTCCTTCAGGTGTTCATCATTGTTATATTATAACTGCAGTATTCACAGAGCCTTTGAATGTCTGGACACAAGCCCAAACAATTAATTTACTCCTTCTTGGATGTAATTTAGTTGGGATGATAGAAGAGGAGATTGCTTTGGCCATGTCTTTGATGTTACCCAGTTATGCATGACCAATGTGCTGGCTTGTGCTCCAGTCTGGATAGGGCCAAGGAGAGAGGACCATGGTATCAGGAGCCAAGCAGGACTTACCCCCTGATAGATGTGGGATAAGTGTCAGGTGCCTGCTATGCCAAAGTGCTAGATTGGTGGAGGAAGGAAATTACTTTCCTCTCTGGTCTCAGTCTCCCTTTGTACTGTGGACCCCTAGGCAAGTGGTGACAGGAATGTGAAATGGAGAAAGTCAACTCCAGTTCAACTCCAGCTCCATGGCACCACATTCTCACCTTCCATCTATTCCTCTGTCCTTGTACTGGCTCCAAGCCTGTCCATGTATGTCTCCAAACCTGTCTTCACCCCAAGACAACTGTGTTTGTGTTTCATTGTGAACACTCTTATAGTGCAATACCATTACCCTCATCACATCTGTAGAAGGGGATAGACAAAAACAAAAACACAATGGATCCAGAGACTCTGCTTATTAGTGTGCAGGACTAAAACTGTCAAGTTGTGTTGTTCGCTCAAAGCATTCAATCTGTTATCAGCAGTCACTCAATGGTGGCACCACTCACATTTTGGGAGCTGTGAAGTCGCTGGAAGTCTACAACACAAGAAGCTGCAGTGTTTATTTTATTGGATTCTTTTCTCCCTCTTCCGTCCATTCAACACAGAAGTGTTTGCCTCAAAGGCAACATAATTTAGAAGTCTCCTGTTCCCGCTGTCACTCATTCTCTTTTTGTACTTTGCATTCACACAGACTGAGGAAGCGGAGTCCGTTGCACCCGGCAAAAATATTGCTATTTTTTATTATAGCTTTTTTAAATGATTTGCATACCCTTGGTTGGATATATTACAAATAGAGCATAGAGGTATGCGGGACCGGATCCACAATGGGACAAAAGGAGGCTTTGCCTGCTCAGTTGAAACTTGTGCCCCCTCATTTTTAGTTTTATGTCCCCATGTAAAAATGGCAAACTTTTAAATGATTGAGTGACAGGTTGGCGAAAAATCTGTATCTCCACTGCACTTCGTCAGCATAATGGACAGAGCTCACCACAGTATGGTCTAAGACACTGCATCTCAGTGCAAGAGGCGTCACTTCAGTACCAGGCTGCATCACCAGAATCCAGGCTGCATCACATCCGGCCATGATTGGGAGTCCGATAGTGCGGTGCACAATTGGCCGAGGGTCGTCTGGGTCTGGCCGGGGTAGGACGTCATTGTAGTTAAGAATTTGTTCTTAACTGATTTGCCTAGTTAAATAAAGGTTACATTTTTTTAAAAATTAAAAAAATGAAGGGGGCTATGTAAATATTCTGGAGTGGCTAGGTATGACTCCTTTGGGTTTCCATAAAAAGCGGGGAAAACACTTCTCATCTGTAGCAGGCTAAGTGGATAACATGATACGGCTCTAATATTTTACTTCGATTTATAAGGGCGAGTCAAGTTTATCAATGCAGCTGCTTCACTCAACTCTGCCTCACGCCCCACCACTACAGAGTTTAGTAAGCTTCTTAGCTAACTGTAAAAAACATTAGTGTTATTAGCCTTAACCTATGTAGCTAGCTCGAACCAGCTAATCTGCCACTGCCATGATGAATAAAAGAAATTGGCTTCACCAAAGTACCCAAACAAAGCTAAAAGGAGAAGGAGAGCGATGAGCAGCATTATCAAACCACCGAGGCCGCCTCCAGGCCCAGAAGCAATGATGCCCAGCCTACCCACCCTTCCACAAGCACAGCTAGGATAATGGCTCCACAGCCCCTCCACCTCTGACTGTTCCTGACAATCTTGGAACAGAGGAGCCAGCCCAGGTTAGCCTAGAATCCTACCCTACCCTTCTGCCCAAAGAATTAATATAATAGCAACTGGTTCATAGGATGAGAGTGGATGGAATACTCAGTTACTGCAGAATTCAATATAATTCCAATGCAAGAAACCAAATGATGCCCCTGGGTATAGTTAGATATCGGTATGTTTCATCATAGAAATAGATACAGGTACATTCTGTTATGGTTTCTTGGTAGCCTATTGGTTTTGAGCGGCATGGTTTTCCATTGTTAAAGTTGTCCTATAGACGTATTTGTTTGGCAAGACAGCTGTGCATGGCTCCATCTCACTGCAGTAGGCTGTAGGTTGTTCTTTTTATTTAGATCTCCATTTGCCTTTTGTTTATTGTGTTTGTTTACTGTTAATGTAACTAGCATAAATATAGATTGTGTCATGGCTTTCTTCCATCTGATATTTTGTTGACTAGGCCTACTTGGTACTGGTGTTGTGTTCTGTTTGCATTCATTCGTTCCCCATTGCAGTTGTGTCAGTAACCAAACTGCTATTCAGCATTTTTATTTGCATGCATCAATAACTAGGCTAATACTTTCCGCATTTAGTTTTCATTATTTTGGTAAGACAAATGTGCGTACGGCTTTTTATAGTAGGTGAATTACCCTATCTATCTTGTAGCCTATATTCATTACCAAAACGGCATTGCTTTAGTGTGTAGGGCGCTCTCCATTGTGCTTGTACTGCTTTGTGATTTCACGCCAAACTGTCACTTAAAAAGCACTCAATCAATGCTCTCTGAGTCTTTGCATTTGAACTTTATATTTATTGTGGAATGTGATATAGAGTGACTTAAGCAGAATTCAATATAAAAGCAGCGGAAGTACACCCAAATTTGTGCCCCATCACCAATGTCAACAGCCCCCTTAGACACTCTATCCTTGCGCCATTCTGGAGGTATGTAAGACCTCTTGGAGTATCACAAATATATATTTAAAAAATAATTGATGACTTCCTGAATGGTGCAGCGGTCTAAGGCACTGCTTCGCAGTCCTGAGGCACCACTACAGCCTCGGGTTCGATCCAAGGCAGTGTCACAGCCGAATGTGACCGGGAGACCCATAGGGCGGCACAGAATTTGCCCAGCGTTGTTCCTTGGCTCCTGTTCCTTGGCGTCTAAAAACTGACTTTGAACGGTGTTTGCTCCAACACATTGGTGCAGCCTAGACCTTCGTCTCTCCCAAGCCCGTTGGGGAGTTGCAGCGAAGAGACAAGAACGTAACTACCAAGTGGACATCACGAAATTGGTGTGAAAAAAGGGGTAAAAAATGTAATACAGTATCAGTTAAAGGTTTGGACACATCTACTCATTCAAGGGTTTTTCTTTATTTTTACTATTTTCTACATTGTATAATAATAGTGAAGACGTGAAAAATGTGAAATAACACATATGGAATCAGGTAGTAACCAAAAAAGTGCTAAACAAATCTAAATATATTTTATATTTTAGATTCGTCAAAGTAGCCATCCTTTGCCTTGATGACAGCTTTGCACACTCTTGGCTTTCTCTCAACCAGCTTCACCTGGAAGGCTTTTCCAACAGTCAAGGAGTTCCCACATATTCTGAGCACGTGTTGGCTGATTTTCCTTCACTCTGCGGTCCAACTCATTTCAAACCATCTCAATTGGGTTATGGTCAGGTGATTGTGGAGGCCAGGTCATCTGATGCAGCACTCCATCACACTCCTTCTTGGTCAAATAACCCTTACATAGCCTGGAGGTGTGTTGGGTCATTGTCCTGTTGAAAACAAATGATAGTCCCACTAAGTGCAAACCAGATGGGAAGGCGTATCGCTGCAGAATGATATGGTTAAATAAATCCCAAACAGGGTCACCAGCAATGCACCCCCACACCATTACAACTCCTCTTCACAGTGGGAACCACACATTCAGAGATCATCCGTTCACCTACACCTACTCTCACAAAGACACGGCAGATGTAACCAAAAATCTCAAATTTGGACTAATCAGATCAAAGGACAGATTTCCACCAGTTTAATGTCCATTGTTCGTGTTTCTTGGACCAAGCAAGTCACCGCTTCTTATTGGTGTCCTTTAGTAGTGGTTTATTTGCAGCAACTGGACAATGAAGGCCTGATTTCTCCTCTGAACAGTTGATGTTGAGAGGTGTCTTTTACTTGAACTCTGTGAACCATTTATTTGGGCTGAAATTTCTGAGGCTGGTAACTCTAATGAACTTATCCTCTGCAGCAGAGGTAACTACGGGTCTTCCTTTCCTGTGGCGGTCCTCATAAGAGCCAGTTTCATCATAGCGCTTGATGGTTTTTGCAACTGCACTTGAAGAAACTTTCGAAGTTCTTGAAATTTTCCGTATTGACTGACCTTCATGTCTTAAAGTAATGATGGACTGTCATTGCTCTTTGCTTATTTCTGTTGTTCTTGCCATAATATGGACTTGGTCTTTTACCAAATAGGGCTATCTTCTGTATACCACCTCTACCACAATACAACTGATTGGCTCAAACACAGTAAGAAGGAAATAAATTCCCCAAATTAACTTTTAACAAGGCACACCTGTCAATTGAAATGCATTCTAGGTGACTACCCCATGAAGCTGATTGAGAGAATGCCAAGAATGTGCAAAGCTGTCATCAAGGCAAAGGGTGGCTACTTTGAAGAATCTCAAATATAAAATATATTTTGTTTAACACTTTTTTGGTTACTACTTGATTTCATATGTGTTATTTCACTGTTATTCTCCAATGAAGAAAATAGTAAACATTAAGAAAAACCCTTAAATGAGGAAGTGTGTCTAAATTTTTGACGGGTACTGTATATATTTGATGAAAACTTGTTTGGACCTTACTCCTATTAGCCCATACAAAAGCTACAGACAATTTTGTTAACCTGTTTGGCGTGCAAGCCCGACGTCGGTACATTTATGACAACAGCCACTTCAAGTGCAGGGCGCAAAATTCAAAATATATTTTTTATAAATATTTAACTTTCACACATTAACAAGTCCAATACAGCATATGAAAGGTACACATCTCGTGAATCCAGCCAACATGTCCGATTTTTAAAATGTTTTACAGCGAAGACAAAATATGTAAATCTATTAGCTAACCACGTTAGCAAAAGACTCCACTTTTATTACTCCATCAGTTTTTGACTCCATCAGTAGCTATCACAAGTTCGGCCAAATAAATATATAAATAGCCACTAACCAAGAAACAACCTCATCAGATGACAGTCTGATAACATATTTATTGTATAGCATATGTTTTTTTTCGAAAAATGTGCATATTTCAGGTATAAATCATAGTTTACATTGCAGCTACAGTCAGAAATTGCACCGAAAGCAGCCATAATATTTACAGACACCAATGTCAAATACCTAATTACTCATCATAAAACATTTCTGAAAAATACATAGTGTACAGCAATTGAAAGACAGGCATCTTGTGATTCCAGACAATATTTCCGATTTATCAAGTGTTTTACAGCGAAAACACAATATAGCGTTATATTAGCGTAGCCACAATAGCCAAAAACACAAACAATTTCCCAGTAGCAAAAGTAAGCGATCGTAACAAACAGGCAAAATATGTATAATTTTTGACTAACCTTGATTTTCTTCCTCAGATGACAGTCCTATAACATCAGGTTATACATACACTTATGTTTTGTTCAAAAATGTGCATATTTAGAGCTGAAATCAGTGGTTACCCATTATGGTAACGTAGCTACTATTTCCCACAACGTTCGGATATTTTACTGACACTTTTTCTGACACACATATTCTGACCAAATAGCTATTCATAAACATAACTAAAAAATACTTGTTGTATAGGAAATGATAGATCCATTAATTATTAATGAAATCACAGTGTTAGAATTCTAAAAATAACTTCATTGCGTTATGCAGCTTCGGTATAGCTTAGAGTAGCCAAAACGTTGGCCGCCCACGACTAGTACACAGTTCAACAGATATATGAAATAGCATCATAAAATGTTTCTTACTTTTGCTGATCTTTCATCAGAATGTTGGACAAGGGGTCCTTTTTCCAGAACAGTCGTTGTTTGGAATTAGAACGGACTCTTTCCCTCTTGAATTAGCACGCGCGCTAGCCAAGTGGCACGGATCTCTCCAACGTAAACAAAGTCAGAGGACGGAACACGGCAAAACTCCCGAAGAAATTTCAATAATCTGATGAAACTATATTGAAAAAACATACTTTACGATGATATGGTGACATGTATCAAATAAAATCAAAGCCGCAAATAATATTTGCCTATAACGTCAGCAAAACAAAAGGCAATCCCACTGTCAAGCTCGCGCTCTTCAGAGTACCGAAAATGGGGGACACGCGATTCCAAGATGATGTGTTCCAACTCAGATCGAGATAATCCCCTCATTTCTTCTCTCACAACCTTCTTGACACCCAGGGGAAGGTGTTTGACGTGCATGTATACTAATAGCTCTTGTGCCCATTTATAGGCAGGAAGAGGAAGAGAGCCTCGGTTTCAGACTTTGAACTTCCGGGTCAGGAAAAGTGCTGCAGAATGAGTTCTGTTTCACTCAGAGAAATAATTCAAACGGTTTTAGAAACTAGAGAGTGTTTTCTATCCAATAGTAATAATAATATGCATATTGTACGAGCAAGAATTGAGTACGAGGCTGTTTGAAATTGACACATTTTATCAGGCTACTCAATACTGCCCCTTGCAGCCATAAGAAGTTAAATCAATATTTTCAGGATGTCTCATGGTCTGACAAACACTGCTCAGCTCTGTCACCTTTCACTGCTGATGCGGAATTGTTACATAGGCGGATTCGGTGGGATGTTTTACAACTGCACAATCGAGAGCATCCTGGCCAGTTGCATCACCGCTTGGTATGGCAACTACTCGACATCCGACTGTAAGGCGCTGCAGAGGGTAGTGCGTATGGCCCAGTACATCCTTGGGGCCAAGCTTCCTGCAATCCAGGACCTATATACTAGGTGGTGTCGGAGGAAGGCCCAAAAAATTGTCAGACTCCAGTCACCCAAGTCATAGACTTTTCTCTCTGCTACCTCACGGCAAGCGGTACCGGAGCGCCGAGTCTAGGTCCAAAAGGCTCTTTAACAGCTTCTACCCCCAAGCCACAAGACTGCTGAACAATTAATCAAATGGCCACCTGGACTATTTACATTGACCCCCCCCCCCCCATCCATCCATTTGTATTTACACTGCTGCTACTCGCTGTTTATTATCTATGCATAGTCCCTTTACACTTACTTACATGCACAAATTACCTTGGATTAACCTGTACATCCGCACATTGACCTGGTACGGGTACCCCCTCTATATAGCCTCATTATTGTTATTTTATTGTGTAACTTTTTATTAAATTTTTACTTTAGTTTATTCAGTAAATATTGAACTGCATTGTTGGTTGAAGAATCTCCTGGCTCTGAGAGTATATGGAAGGCTTCTTTATGTGGAAGCAAGTGCTTTACTCTAAATTCCAATAATTTGTAATTTAAATGGAATCAGGGGTAACAGTACGATGAGTAGCATATTGGAGCTCCCTTACTCTCTTATTCCAGCAACAATTTGTTTGCCATTCTCTTACGGTTTGCCACAAAGACGCCGACATATCAGAGCTATCACACATATGAAGTCATCCACCACCACCACCCTGCTATTTCAAATCCACTCAGAAGTGAGTTGGGTCGTACAGCAGCACTTTGCAGGGATTTGTCTCTTCATGACTAGCCATTAGAAACACTGTGTCAGACTAAAGCGTCACCTGTCCCTGTCACTATCACTGGCTCCAAAGTGAGGGTGACACTTCCTTGCATGGTGCCTGCTTTGTCGTACTGCTGCACCCCCACTCTCTGGTGAGGCATAAGGCCTTGCATCTTCAAAGGGGCTGACTAAGTCAACATCTTATGAATTCCAAAGTGCTTTTTCCTTCCATTTTCCATTGGTCCGCCCCCTCCTCCACTCCTCCCTTGACATCCACCCCCAAATCATCCTCCCCTTTATCCTCTATCCTCTACTCCTCCTCCTCCTGGGTCTAAATAGAAAGTGACAACTCTTCCTGTTCCCCTACAAAATGTATGATTAATGTTTCATTAATCATGGATTATTAAAGCATTCAAGTCCGCTGGGCTTTCTTTCTATCCTTAAATAATAATAAATGAGCCCAGTGCTCCAGAGCATGGAGACACATTGCTTTTTCCATGCCAGTCTTTCTTACCAGTCAAATAATGGTCATTGTTTATGGCACCCCTGCACCAATCACCGCCGTAGTTTAATGTGTTATCTCAATGTCATATCTTGTCTTGCCAATAACTACAGGGATTAAGCAATGCACAGCTCAGGTCTAAGTATTTGAAGGACTAGAGCCACTATTCAATCAAATATGTATTACAGGATTGACTGACTCAATAACAACGGCTATACAAGGTTATCCCATTATATATTTTGAAAGATATTATTGTTACATGTGCTTGAATTTACGTAATATAGCACCATAACTAAATAAATGAAGACATACGTGTGTCAATCCAATCAACCAAATAACTACAGTAGGTAATACTGTTCCAGAATATGGGACATTGCACAGAAATGAAGAACATTTTTAAACCCATCTCATCTCAGGCC